>NC_050520.1:30584826-30637081 GCF_002922805.2 Oryzias melastigma | reverse complement strand
CTTACACATCAGCCATGTTGTCTGGAGGCTTGTATTTCAGCATCCCAAGCAGTAAAGTCATCCTTTTCAAAGTTTGCTCAGGCATTTCCTCTCGGATGTCTATGCTTTGCTAAGAAGAAGAAGAAAAACAAAGCTAAAAGCTGATTTGCACATCACACAAAATAAGTGATAAAATTGACTAGTTCCTGCTGGAAAAACAATCAACAAGTATTTACTTTTGGGTCTATTTCCGCGAGCACGTCGTTAAAAACCTGGAGAAGTTGCATCGGTTCCAGAGAATCAAACATCACCAGGTTGAAGTTCTTCCTGAAGGGTTCCTTGTTGAGTTGTTCGACAATAAATTTCAGCTGTTCGCTCATCATGATGATGTTGTTAGCAATTAGCTCCTTTCCAGTCGGTTTGCTGCTGAACGCAAGTTAGCAAGCTAACGCTAAAGTAAATTATTATAAGCTTCAAGTCAGGCTTGCTAGCCAGATCTTTAAAACGCAGTTTGGGAATTTTCTTTTGTTTCTTTAGAAAGCAACTACAGGCTAAATGTTTACGCTTAGCATCCTTTAACTAGCTTAACCTTTGTTGTCAGCGGCCCCATGGAAACCATCAAGGCGTCGCGTATTGGTTGCTAACCGGAAGTTATTTCTGTCTAGTTCAAAGGCATCTCTGCAGTTAAAATATTCACGTTAAAACTTGCTTGTGGGATAAAATAAAGATAAATAAATGCTTATTTTTTTATTTTAAGCAAATATAATAAGCTTAAAATTGTTTTATGGAGTATTTAAATTTAAATTAAACCAGTTCTGTCTAAACGGTACGTTAAGTTTCGACATTATGATCTGGTCAGTGAATACATCGTACTCCTGAAGTGTTGATTACATCCGGAAGATGGCGGTATTGAGGCGACGGTGGCTTTTCTTGGATTTACCAGTTTTCCTTTTTTAATAAACAAGAGGAAAAAGTGTAAAAAAAAAAATGCTTGGGAGTTAAAAATCACAAGGTTATTTCTCAAAATCGACAAGGTTTGGCTTAATAAAGCGCCCTTTATTTAAAATAAAAAAATAATAAATTAATTTAAAAAACAGAACTCTCAAAACAACATCAGTTTTTTTCCCCCTATTTATTATTTATCAACACTCTCTGGGTAGATTTCCTTCCGTTAGCGGCTTTGCTGGGACTTTAATTTCCAGCAAATAATCCTCGCTCGTTTTTGTGTTTGCTGGGTAAATTGAAAAGACGAAGCTCCTCCCATTTTCGCAGGCTGACGGAGAGGCGAAATCAGAGCGAGTCAGTCTGACAGCAAACACAGAGGAAGACAGATGATCTCCAGAGAATAGACGGGGATCAAACAGCACTTCAAGAGAGGACAAAGACAAGCTCACTCCTCTGGAACTTTGGGGAAAGGAGAGAAAACATTTTACCGCTGGATTTTTTTTCTTCCTTCTTCTTGTGTTTGTGAGTAAAAAAACTAAAGTTTCCCCTCCACTTACAACTTCTAAATTCTCAGATAAAAACAATGAAATCTCACAGTCTTTACCTAAGTAGTTGCTGCAGGAATGTGTAAGCTTCTGTTAGGCAATTGGATCGTGTAGTGTTAACAATGGCTGAACCGTTAGGGTTTGTGGAGGCATGGAGAGCCCAGTTCCCTGAATCTGACCCCCCCATTATGGAGCTGAACTCACTAGGGGACATTGAGCAGGAGCTGGACAAGTGCAAGTCCTCCATCAGGCATCTGGAGAAGGAGGTGAACAAGGAGCGCTTCCGGATGATCTACCTGCAGACTCTGCTTGCAAAGGAGAGGAAGTCTTATGATGGGCAGAGGTGGGGATTTAAACAGATGCCCCAAGCCAGTGACGGGGACGTGTCCCGAGGGTCAGACGGCCCCGATGATCCACCGGCTGAGGGACAGCTGCAAGGCCGACCGGGCAAAATGGCAAGAACTAAATCCAATCCAGAGGGAAATGTGAACGGTTCGTCCCAGGCCAAACAGAAGGAAGGGATGTTGCCTGTCCGCCATGACTCAGAGCCTCCGGATTTCCCAGTGGGCACCGGCTCAGTGGCAGCTCTGAGGTCTAACTTTGAGCGCGTAAGGAGGGCCAACTCTCACACAGCCGCGGACAGCAGAGGGTTTTCCACGATGGGGAGTCAGGAAAAGCCCTTTTACGTCAACATGGAGTACCACCACGAACGGGGACTGGTCAAAGTCAACGACAAGGAGGTCTCAGACAGAATCAGCACTCTGGGCTGCCAGGCCATGCAGATGGAGCGAAAGAGGTCCCTGCACTCACTGCCAGGGAACCTGTCGGCAATGGCAGGTGAGATCAGCAAGGCCGTCCTGAGAGGCAGATCCAGCGAGGGGAGCTGCTGCTACAATGGGTCATATGATGACAGTGATCCGACCCCACATTTCCAGAAGGACTGTCCACTAAGACCCTCTGGGGGGAAGTCTGAGAGGCAGCCAGTAGAGTGCCAGCCTTACACCAGTGTGTACGTGGGTGCAATGATGGCTGACGGGGACACTCGAGTCATTCACATCCGAGACCACAGCGTAGAGGAGGACGCCCACCTCACCTGGCCCAGGCGCTCCTACTCCCCGGGGAGCTATGAGGATGCAGGAGGCGGCTACACACCAGACTGCAGCTCCAACGAGAACCTGACCTCCAGCGAGGAGGACTTCTCTTCGGGTCAGTCCAGCCACGTGTCCCCCAGCCCCACCACCTACCAGATGTTCAGGGAGAAGAGCCGCTCGCCCTCCCAGCAGTCGCTGGACAGCGGAAGCCCGCCCACACCCGTGTCACAGAAAAGTCTGAAGCACCAGGGTTTGGGCTCGGAGGCGTCCATCATCAGAGTCCGTAAAGTGGGTCAGATGTGGCCCAGTGATGGAAACTCCACCACATCCAGCAGAACCTCACACGACAACAGCATTCAGGAGGATGGGGGTAGGTCCCTGCAAAAACACACGTTTTCCCTTTTTTTTTTAGCTAGTATCAACAAAATAGTGATTTCCGTGTTTTTAAGCTGTTCTTGTAGCATTTCTGTCATGATTTAGGCCAGGGGTCTCCAAACCTTTTCTAGTGAGGGCCACATAACTCTTTTCTTCTCTGATGGGGGGTCAGGGTCAGTTTGTAGGCTAACAGAAAAAGTTTAACTATCACAATGTAAACATTTATGATTTTCCAGAAACACAGCCAAATTTTAAATAATTCATTTCTGTAATCCTCATAGACACAATAATACTAAAATATTTTCAAAACTAGATATATAGCATGACCTGCGATAATGCTAGTGTGAATACTGTATGCTGAATTTGGCTGCTGAAGATGCTGAAACTGATAACTAAAAATGATGAAGCTAATAGCTAGCTAAGTATTAGCGAAAGGCCAAATTAGCCACAAAAAATGGTAAAAATGTCCTATTTAGCTAAAACAACTAGCATAAGGTTAAACTATTAGCTAAACTCCAAATTAACCTAAAAAACAGAAAAAAGTCTAAATTAGACAAAACAGCTAGTATGTTGCCGAAATATAAGCTAAATTCAAAATTAGCCTAAAAATTGGTAAAATATGTAATTTAGCCAAAATAGCTAGCATAAAGGCAAAAAAATAGCTAAACTCCTGATTAGCCTAAAAAACTGAAAAAATCCTAAATTAGCAAAAACAGTTAGCATGTAGCTGAAATATTACCTAAACTTCAAAATAGACTAAAAAATCTTAGTAAATGCTGAAACAGTCCAAAAGCTAGCAGAATGCCAATTTTTAAAACTCTAAAAACCATAACTTTTTAACATAATTATGAATAATAAAAAGGCAGGAATATTATTCCAGAATAAATCAACTTAAACCTTAAATAACTTTCAATATTTTACTCTCCATAAAAAATATTTTGTCAAAATTATACAAGTTAGAAATGAGCGCAAGTCAACATCAGGATATTAATAACAATAAAATAAAATGATCTGGAGGGCCGGATCCGGCCCCCGGGCCTTGACTTTGACACATGTGCATTAAGGGGATTGGTCCAAATGTGTGAAATTCGTCTGCTATCTGTTTTGAACTATTTGGCTTATTAAACTAAATAAAAATTGTTGTGTTTCATGTTCTTGGTATTCCTAGTTTAACTAAAAGGGAACGCATCATTCGGATGACAGTGTCCTACAAAAAAGGAGGTCAGGATTGATACGGATTCATCTCCTGGTATTGTTAATAAGGGGTTTATTTTCCATCCCTCTAGCCATCATCTTTATTGAGCACAAAATAAAAGTTAACTCTTTCCTGTGAAGCCTGATCCCAGCAGAACGTGTCAGGAGAGAACTTTGCCTCATATCCTAATCCCCGGCAGTGAGGCCGGTGTTTGTGTTTTGGTAAACAGGCCGACCCCCTCCACTCGGTGCTCCAACGCTTTCAGGGAGGTGCTCCTGCCTGGAGCCCCAGGGCTTCTCAGTTGCTCTGGCCTGTCCCCCCTGAGTGTTTTCGCGTCACCACACATCAGTGTTGTTGTCTGTGTTCGCTGGTAATTAACTTAAGGGGCTTGTGTAGCGTGATGAATTTGGGGAGACCTGTTTTGTTCCAAGCGTTGGCTTGCAAAAAGCCCTAAAGAGGGGGTCCGAAAAGAAGGCCGTTGTGCTTTAAGTGTGTCATGCGGCCTCTGTCAAGAAGCCTGCCTGTGTTTCCTGTTGTGCTGTGTGAACACAATAGGAAATCACTCACCGAGCCAATGTATTGACATGTTAACAAAATAACAATGTCAAGTGGCATAGGAAGAGGGGGTCTGCTCAACCTGGTAGTTCCAAGGACAGCGGAGAGGGGGGAACGGGTTCTCTGTGGACAAGTTCAGATTAAATATGGACAAACAGTGGAGCAAAAATCTATCTGATTTTAAGGATTTGTTTGCAGAAAGTAAGTAATTTGTCGAAAACAAAAGTTCACCTGAAAACCTCATTCAGAGAGTTCAAAGGTTTCTGAAGGCTTTCATCAGGTTTTTACCGTAGCTGCTATTTTCGGTCCATTCTACCATGCAGATCTTCTCGAGAGCTGGGTTTTGAGGCTGTTGCCAAGCAACACAGACTTTCAGATCTTCTATTGGATTTGGGTCCAAAAACTATCCAGACCACTCCAGAACCTCAAAAATGTTGTTTTTTTTTTACATAACCACTCATTTGTTGTTTGAGCATTGTGTTTGTCATGCTGGAATGTTTTCACTGATGGTAGGAGCTTATCTCCATTTATGTTTGGTCACATTCATCCAAGGCTCTTTCATCTTGTTAGGTGACACAACTTGCAAAATCCTTTATTTTTGCCCCACTCTTTTTTTTTAACTCAATTTTTATAGTGTTTTCCAATTATCCACAAATAGCAGTCTCAACAACCCAAAAACAATGTGTACATACACATGAAAAACCAGGCAAAGCTGTAAAATACAAAAAAATATAATAATAAATAAATAATACAAAAAAAGAATAATAATAGAAAATAAATTGTGGATTGGACCATTGTCTGTAAAAGAAAACTGGACGGAGTGACCCCTCCTCCAGCTGTACCCACTGGTTCCAAGACGCCAAAATCCCATAGACTTCTATAGAGAACTAAAGAGCTATTACTCAGTCATATTTTTCAGTATAACCATTCTTGCTCTGATCTCTTTTTTGAATCCTGTTGTTTTCATTGGTTATTCAAGTTACAAACCGACCAATCAGATGCCTCAATAAAAAAAAAATAAAAACAATTTTAAGTAGCAGGAGTGTGCACTTTCAACAAGTTCACTCCTGATTGGTGAGAGTGGTTTCCATGGAACTCTTGACTCAGATCACTCCAACCAATCACTGCCCTCTGATGACGTCTGGTTCCAACCATGCAGCGTCCATATCGCTAAATATGGTGACTGGATTGTCTTCATTTCATTGGAGCTGAAAGTAAACCATTATCCATGATGTCACACTCACTCGGTTCAGTTCTCATATACAGTCAAGGTATCTGACCCTTCCCCCCCGCTGGAGTTTAAGGCTCTAAATTTAACCCGATCAAGGCTGTTTACATCTTCACAGTTTAGAACTGCTGGATCCTTCATTTCCCATAGCTAATTACTACACCCAGAGACACATCTCCAGTTTGTAAGGCAGATATTTCCTAATTAATCCTGTCTGTATGACCTCATCAGGCAAAGAATGATCAGGCCTTACTCACTCTCAGTCAACAAAGCTGAGAGGGATTACCGGTACTCAATTATTGTTGCAGTGAGGTCTGAGAGTTCATTTACCATGTTCTAACCATTTCTGTCCTCAGTGGTCAGGGATGCAGTAGTAGACGATTGTTTTCACAGGCAGAGCAGTTCATCCTGTGATCAGTCAACTGACCCTCCAAGTGTAAAATCAGTGGCGTTCCACCTCTAAAAGCACCCCGCTCACTCGCTTCAACGCTTGTTGCCTCGCTCCGCTCTGAATCAGAGGCCCAGCTGGTGTCGCTGACTAAATGGTACAGACGTCTCATGTGGACTTTGCCTGGTGGATTAGCAGAGGTCTGACTTCGCTTTCAGCTGTACCAAACGGCTGCTAGATTAGGCTCAAGGCCAGAAACCGGTTTCAGGAGAGGTTTTGCAATAAACCGCTCTTTGTGGAGGTCTTGTTGTTTTGAGGACCATTTGATAAGATTGTGTTGTTGTTGTGAGGCGTTCAATTGGAGTTATTTGAAAGAAAAAAGGTGTAACTTGAACTGCTGTTAGACAGATCCTTAGGTCACACAGCATACAAAGTACCTGTAGGATGCTCTGAACATTGTCTTGGAGGATGTGGAGATTCTAACAGACTAATCGACTAATCACCAATTATTTTTTGCGGTTAGTCGACTAATCAGCTCTTGCACAAAGTGGATGTAAAGCACACATCCTAGCCACCATTAAAAACAATTAAGACGATAGTTTATTAAACTTTTAATGAATCAAGCAAATTCTGTCCTTCATGTGTTTCTGGTATTAAATCAAAAAAGGTCGGCATCTGCAACTAGTAAACTATTTTTTACAAATGGATAAAGTTTTGGTCTCACTGTTTCAATTATAACTAGAAAAGTTGCATTACCTGTGATAATGCTAGTGTAAATGCTTTTTTGCTGAAAGTATTCGCACTAATTGTTGAAGGGATTTGCTGAAAATCCCAAAGCAATTTGCAAAATATTAAATTTGCAAAAAGACTGGAAATTTTGCAAAAGAACTATGAAAGAGCTCTGAAATTGTCCTAAACTTCTGAAAACAATTGTAGTAAAATTGCTTAAAAATAATTAAATTTTGCAAAAATAATGAGTGTGTTAAATGTGAGTTAAACTCTAAATTAGCCTAAAGAAACCAGTAGATAACAGATTAGCCAAAAAAGCTAGCTTACTGCTTAAATACTAGCTAAACTACAATAGCCAAAAATTCATCAGTAAACTAAATTAATCAAAAACGTTAGCTTGCTGTTAAAATAGAAGCTAAACTCTAAATTAGCCTAAAAAAACCCTTGTAGATAACAAATTAGCCAAAAACGTTTGCATGTTGCTAAAATATTAGCTAAACTCCAATGTTTTTGAAAATTGCCCTAAAAGATGAAAACATAGACCATAAATGTATTTAAAGGCTTGTTGTTAATCTACTTAAATTTGGAAATTTGAGGGCTTTCTCATTCATTTTCTATGGGGTGTATTTTTAAAACTACAAAGTTTATGAATACCAAAAATACAAGCAGTAATGCCCTGAACAAGTTAAACGTTTTGATATCAAGATTGCTGAAATCGCTGAGAGTGGCAGCCCCATACAGACAGATGTGGTGCTGTTGTCAGACACAACGTCCCAGCATCCCATCTACTTCATGTACATCAGGGGTCTCAAACTCCATTTATCTTGGGTCCACTGAAGGCAGAGTCTGGCTCAGGCTGGGCCGTATGGGGTTCCATTTATGCCAAAAATATGTTTTTGCGTCCGTTGTCTATATCTTTGGTCCGTTGTCTATGTCTACTGAACAAGTTTATTGAACATTTGTTCATGTCTATGTACTACTAAGCAATATCTGTGAAACGACAGAAGCTAACAATGCTAGCAACTGTTACTAAGGACTTTTCTGATGAAAAGATCCAACGACAATAGCAAATGCAAAGTTTTAAGCATAAAGCTGAAACATCACAAAGCTATCATCAAAGAAGCGTGGGCAGATGTTGCTTAGTAGTACGAACAAATGTTCAATAAACTTGTTCAGTAGACATAGTGAACGCAAAAACATGTTTTTGGCACAAATGGAACCCCATACATCAATGGCTGCAGATGTTGAGAAAATTACGTGCAAATAGTCACTTTCTAAGAAAACAAAAAGAAAGTGAGGAACTCAATAATGTGGAGCAGGGTGTCAGGTTTCAAGCACAGTCAGAGTCACGCCCCTAAAAGCCATATACCCCACCGTGATTGGTTGGTTTGTCAGCTTCGCACACAGCACTGTAAAAGTGCAATTCATACGAAACTCGTGGGCCGGACCAACATTACATTTTCGTATTAAGACGGGGGCCACCAAATATTGTCTTGACCGCGGGCTGCCAGTTTGAGACCCCTGATTTGGATCTTCCCAAACCATTTGACACATTTCAGCAGAAGCACAGGGACGAGTGTTTCTGGTTTTCTAGGCCAATTGTCATCCCAGACTGTGAATAGAGCCACTGATTAGCCGTGGATCTTTAAGGAGGCCACCTCTCTGATGGGTTTACGTTGCCATAATGAATTATCATCATCATCATCGTGCAGACATGCCAGTGGCTCTGCAGTTGGAGAGGGGCGAGGAGGGGTTTGGCAGACGGTTTCATGGTTAATGTATTGCACTGCATTGAAGAAAAGGTCAGCCAAGAGGGAATAACAAATCCCCCATTAGTTTAATCGTAATCCCTCCGAATTCCGGAGATTGTCTTTTTTTTTTTGCATTTAGCTGAGCCGTCCTGGTCGGGATCCGACACCGCTTCTGCTCCAAAACGGGTTGGTGTGCGATCGTAATGACCTCGATAGAGGGTGTCTGTCTGTCTGCCTGAATGTCTGGACGCTCAGCGTCCTCTGCCGCATCAGCAGGAGTCAAATCCGTTTTCGTGCACCTTTCAGGTTAATTGCAGACTCATGAATATTTGAGGCCCAGACAGGGCCGTCTTTGTACCCGGGTGTTCACACGTGATGTTTGGCGGTCAGAGAAACGTGCCTCGCCCCTTCCTAAAGTAAACGTGGGCCTATAGGAGGAAGTCTGCCTCTGCCTGTGAAAGTAATACACCTGTTCTCTGCAGAGGGAGCGCTCAGTGCACCAGTCAGGATCAGCAGCTGCCCTGGGAGAGAAAAAAACCCTCAAAAGTCTTTGTGTTCCTGCTTATTGAAAGAAACAGAACCGCTCGTTTGATGGTTTCAAAAACCGGTTCACTTTAGAAATCTCTACAGATCATTTTCTGGATCGCATGCGCGTCTCTACTGAGAGACTTAGCAACCTAAAAGAAAATCTCGGGCGTGTTTACGAGGCTTTGCTCTGCGATCCTCCCTCACGCTCTGGAAGTGCAGCCTCAGCTTCCCTCCCTTTGGTCCCACTCAAAGGACCCTCTGTGCTGCTGGCTGGCAGGCCAAGTGTTTATGGAATGTCTCAGCTGCTGCTGCTGGCTAATGAAATGTAAAGTGTTGGCTGAGTTCACCTCTGTCACAGCAGCCTGACCCATGGAGCTGCTTGGTGTCACCGACCACAACAACGGTTTGCTTTAGAAAAGACCTTTTTATCCCATTGCCTTACACTAGCGCCAGTCTTTTTTTCCTGAACTTCCAAGAAAAATTCCCATGCTTATCTATAGCTCCACACCCTCAGTTTACGAAGCATTCCTCCTGCTGCAAACGTAAACCTGATTGTATCATGACATCACCAGGGGAGGGATTTTTACCTCATATTTGCAAAGAAAGTCTAAGATGTTTGCACTCTTTCTGCTTCGACCTTCGATCTGTTTAACCTTTTAACAGCTGAGGTGTAGCCGGTGACGCTTAAACACAAAAATCTTAAACATACAGCAGGAGTGTCAAACTTAATCACACAAGGGGCCAAAATACAAAACACACATTAATTAGGTCGCGGGTCGAACAGGATAAACATTTATTAAACACTTTAAAACTACATTTTGAAAACTTTTAAACCATAACTTAACATAATTATGAACTATATAAAGCATTACCTGCAATAATGCTAGTGTGAATGCTGTAAGCTGAATTTGGTCACTGAAGATGCTAGTGCTGATAGCTGAAGATGCTGAAATTGATGTCTTATGCTGATAGCCAGCTGAAAATATTTTCTAAATTCCAAATTAGCCAAAAAAAACTAGCATGTAGCTGAAAAAATAGCTTAGCTTGAAATAGCTTCAATATAGCCTAAAAAAACGCTTAAATCGTCCAAAACAGCTAGCATGTAAATATTAGCTGAACTCCAAAACAGCCTAAAAAAGACAAGTCAAAATTAGCCAATACAGCTGACATTTAGCTGAAATATTAGCTAAGCTCCAAAACAGCCCTAAAAACTGAAAAAAGCCTAAATTAGCCAAAACAGTTAGCATGTAGAGGAAATATTAGCTAAACTACAAAACAGTCTAAAAAAACGTAAAAAGAAAAACCTAAATTAGCCAATATAGCTAGCATGTAGCCAAAAATATTATCTTAACTCTAAAACAGCCTAAATATTTAAAGAAAAGCCTAAATTAGCGAAAAGAGCTAGCATGTAGATGAAATATTAGCTAAACTACAAAACAGTCTAAAAAACATAAAAAGAAAAACCTAAATTAGCCAAAATAGCTAGCATGTAGCCAAAAATATTAGCTTAACTCTAAAACAGCCTAAATATTTAAAGAAAAGCCTAAATTAGCGAAAAGAGCTAGCATGTAGATGAAATATTAGCTAAACTCCAAAACAGTCTAAAAACAAAGCAAAAAAAATCTAAATTAGCCAAAACAGCTAGCATGTAGCTAACATTTTAGCTACTCTTCAAAATAGCCTTTAAAATCTTAGTAAATGCCAAAATAGTCCAAAAAGCTAGCAGAATGCCCATTTTTTAAAAATTTTAAAACCGTAACTTTTTAACATAATTATTAATAATACAAACGCAGGAATATTATTCCAGAATAAATCAACTTAAACATTAAATAACTTTCAATATTTTACTGTCTATAAAAATATATTTTGTCAAAATTATTTAAGTTAGAAATAAGCCCAAGATAACATCTAGCCATTAATAACAATAAAATAAAATAAAATGATCTGGAGGGCCTGACAGTATTACCTGGGGGGCCGGATCCGGCCCCCGGGCCTTGACTTTGACACGTGACATTCAGTAAATCAAAGAACGTAAACACTGGAGCTCCGGTATTAAAGAGGCCATACCATAACATTTTTTTGAGCTTTCAAGTGCATTATACTGTTCATTCCTCACTATAAAGAACCCCAAAGCGGTATTTTGATCCATTCATTTCTGAGTAATCCTCTAAAAATCTGTGCTATTAACAGCAGCCCCTCCCATACCCACGAAAACGTGAAGTCCTCACGATCTGACATCACAGAGTGAGACCGCCCCTTCCAGCTCTGCCTGCACCATCCCCAGTTTAACACAGGCACTCAATTTCTCCACAGAGCTAGAGGTGATCAGCAAAAAACTTCCCTTTTAGATGCAGAATACCGTATATCTTCCAGTTGTGTCCTGTCTTCAATAGATTCCAGCTCAAACAGGTGTTTGCTACTTCAGATGTGGGGCTCCAACCCCCACACCGCAGAAGCAGCGTGTATTTGTGTTGTGAACTAGAGTAGCGATGGCCGGGGCAGGTGTATGGTATGTGCATCCATCTTTGAAAAAGTTTGGATTATTTCGTGGAAGAAACGAAGACACACTTCCGGGTAGAAAAAAAAATCACCAAAATCACTAATATTTCATATGTAATTTGTTTTTAGTGTCCCAAAGGTAATTTCTGACCATATATATGGATAGTTTACTTTGAATGGCTTTAGAAAATCATGTAATGGCCCATTTAAAGGGTTAAATCAAATCGCTCAGGGAAAGCTGTTTCCAGGCAGATTAGGATGGAGCCAATCACATTAAATCAAGTCAGGTGAGCAACGTTCACAAATATTTAATCCTGTTCAGACATGCAGATGAATATTTCAGGAAAGTTAGAGGTCACTCCGAGGGTTTTTTCAGCACACACAGTAGCTGTGTTATTCTTGCAAATGTTGACCAGCTGTTGAGGGAAAAAAAAGAAAGTCAAGATTCTATTTTGTGAGCTATTTCAATGTGCTCTGATTAGTAGGTGTGCTGGGCTGGACGGCCCTCACTGCCTAATGACTGACACTAATTTTAGTCTGCGGATCAGAATCGGGCGCTGCTGGGCCTCGCCGCCTTCAGCAGAGCCGTGGTTACCAGAGCCCTCAGCAGATGTTGGACCGTCATGTTGGCGAGCTGGCTTCATTACTTTATGCCCAAACACACAGATGCTGTCTGCATAGAAGCTTCATTTACAGGATTATTTTCTGTTATTTAAAGGTGACATAATGAGCTCTGTCATCAGAAGTGGGTGGAGTCAATAAAACAATGGATTCATTTGGGCTTCTTAGTGTTCATTTGTACTCCTTTAAAGTCATTTTTTTTATTTAAAAATGTTCCCAGTCGTGTTTTTATTATGATTGTGAAGTTTTTAACCAAAATCCCACAACCTAAAGGAAAAAATAAAAGCCATTTTTATGCTGATCTGAAGCCTCTGTTTCCAAAATATCCTCTGAGGGGGCGTGGCTTTTGGAGCTCCGCCCCTCGTCCTTGCTAACTTCTTTAAGCTAAATTTCCTTAGCTAGAATCCACTTTTCCTAGATCTTAAGCAATCAAAGCAAACCAAAATGAAAGAAAACAAACAAAAGATATAGTACTGGGTTTTACCCCTTTTCTTTCTGAACTGCCTTAATCCTTGGTGGCCTCAGTTTCCTGTTCTGAGCTGACAGCTGTGATCCCCGGTGCGTTCTTCTGCTGTTGTTGTTCATTCATCTCAAGGTTGAACGTGTTGTGCGTTCAGAGATGTTCTCCTGGAGACCTCGGTTGTAACCATTTGAGTTACTGTCGTCTTTCTATCAGCCTGAACCAGTCTGGACATTCTCCTCTGACATCAACAAGGAGTATCACCTCAGTGGACATTTTCTCTTTTTCTGACCATTCTCTAAACCCTAGAGATGGTTGTGGGTGAAATCTCAGTAGATCAGCAGTTTGTGAAATCCTCAGACCAGCCAGGCCAACAACTTGTTTAAAGTCAGTAAAATCCACTTTCTTCATCCATCCCGACGCTACATACAGGTGTACTTCTCCATATAAATATACATCCACATACACATGATGCCATATAAATACTCCTAATCGTTTGCTCTTATACATGAATCCAATAAATATCTTAAAAAGGAGTGGAGTAAGCAGTTTAATATAACTCCACCACTATTTTATTTATATGTTCTCTCATGTTTTCATTCTAGATTCTGTCAAAAACATTGATCTGGGATTCCTTAAAAAAAAAAGTAAAACTTATTAAAATTGTTTGGAGTATTTTGTAGCTTTAAGATATTTGTCTCATACTGAGCTCTAATAATTTTAATGTTTTGATTGTGTTACATCTTTTCATTAAAGCGTGTTTACTTGTTGACCATTATGACTATCTTGCAGTCTCGGGAATGCAAATTTGAAGGCACGTTTCTGTGGCTTCTTTTGCAATCCAAACAAACTGTTTGCAGTCCAGGACCAGAACCCTTTTAGAACCCGGTGACCGAGCTCAGAATTTCCTGAAAACCCTGCTGGCAGCCTTTGGATCCTATTGCAGTCGCCTTCTCAGAGGACAATCCATTTTCTGGCTTCACAAAGTGCTTCTCTGCTTTTCACAACATCTCACATTCTCCTTTTTTTTTTTTTTTAAGGTGCAACTTTTTACACCAGATCCATTAGGAAGGTGACAGGAAGGCCACCCGTCTCTGGACAAATAGTCTCTGAGGGGAATTTTTACCGTAGAATCTGCATTTAAAACTATTTCTGAGCCAGATCGATCCAACTTTTGCTGCATTGTTTATTTTCGGGGTTTAATTCTGCTCAACAGCCGACTGGCTTGTGGGGACAGTCGTGTTTTCAGCAGGGAAGGGACAAAATATGGATGTTGCTATTCTGGATCCTCCTCAGGATCATCAGAAAATCAATATTTTTCCTGTACGTTACAGAGCTGGAACTTCCATTAGAGTCCATTAGTCAAAGATAAGATATTTTTGGTTTGTTTTACTCTGCACAATGATTGGATTTGATGGTGCTGCATTAGATTTTAACTTCTTGGCATCCATTCTGGTG
Organism: Oryzias melastigma; assembly: GCF_002922805.2. NCBI lineage: Eukaryota > Metazoa > Chordata > Actinopteri > Beloniformes > Adrianichthyidae > Oryzias > Oryzias melastigma. The sequence goes on along the minus strand of NC_050520.1, from coordinate 30,622,734 downwards.
TTGGAGCATAAATATGGGGAATAATGATGGTCAGTGTTCTAAAGCAGGGGTGCCCATACTACGGCCCGCGGGCCGGATCAGGCCCGCCTTCACATTTGGCCACACACACTATCAGAAACGCTGATCCAGACCCACATAGAACGTGACTTTTTATTCCACCCTTCTGCAGTCTGAACGATGTCAGGAGAGGAGAGAATATTTATTGGTCTAACAGTGTGAATGCTATAGTGATTCACTTTTTCTTTATTTCTTTATTATTGTAATTCTGTACGTTTTTTGGACGTCCATATCTCTTTAACTGTTTAGCTCACTTAGCCATTAAAATATTCAGCTCTTTTTATGCTAGAGCTGTTACTAAGGCTTTCTAGGCTATTTTGAGGTTTAGCTAATGTTTCAGCTACATGCTAGCTGTTTTGGCTAATTTTGGCTTTTTTCAGCTTTTTAGATTAATTTGGCATTTAACTGATATCTTACCTGGCTATCAGCAACAGCGTTTTCAACCATTAGCTTCAACAATTTCAGCATCTTCAGCTTACAGCATTCACATTAGCATTATCGCAGGTAATGCTATATATCTAGATTTAAGTTAGTTTAAAAGTAATGATGGTTAAGATGTGTGCTTTACATTCAGTTTGTGCATGACCTGATTAGTCGACTAATCGGGAAAAATCATCGGTGATTAATAAACTATTAAAATAATCGTTTGTGGCAGCTCTACATCTTTAGGATGATGCAAAAACTTTTTCTATTGTGTTTTCAACTTCCAGAGAGCTTCCATGTCTAAACCTAAACCTGAAATGCCCAGTTTCCTTCACAGACATGTAAAGTCCTGTCAATAGATTAAGCGCCCATGAACAAGCTGATATATCATTTTCAGATTAAAGTAAATCCCTTTCTGTGTGACTCAGAGAGCTGCTGCATGAAATCATCCTGAAGTTTGATCATTGAGGGGTCAGAGAAGAAGGTCATCCTCGTCTTCTCTGCAGGACAGCCAGCCTGTGTGCATCATACCAGCAGCTGGAGGATTCTAAAGCGATGCTCAAGCTCGTGTGTGCATTACCCAACAGCACGAAGCTTAAAGTCATTTCAGCTGTGCGATAGAGACGTCCTAAACACGTTTAAATGACATTACATAAGAGAGCTAAGCCCAGCAGCTGTGCAGAGAGAAGCTGATTTTGCTTTTGACTTCTCTGAACTCTGTAATTCCCATGTTTTTCAAGAATTTCATTTCACTTCCCATATTACCACAGATGAAAGATCGTTTTAAAAAGGGGATGTACTGGTCTAAGCATAAGGCTCCAATTCCAGCCATTTTTAACCAACAACTGGTTCCAGCAGTTTGGTGAAGATTAATGAAACACCTCTCCTTCATGGGGGATGCAAACTGGAGTCACAGGAGCACGCTGGATGTGATGACAAAGCAAAGACAACCCCAAAGCTCTTCTCCTAATCCGCACAGATGAGCCAAGATAAACAGGCGGGAAGGGAGCGACAGATGTGCCACAGAGACGTGTCACCGCATCAGACCGTCTACCCTGGAAATAACGATCAGCTCCTTTTTTTCCCCCAAATCCAGCACAGAGGAAGAAAAAAACTTCCTTTAGGACAGGGGTCCCCAAACCTTTTCTTGTGAGAGCCACATAACTGTTTTCTTCTCTGATGTGGGGCCGGTTTATAGGCTAACAAAAAAAGTTTAACAATCCCAGCCTAAACGTAAACATTTACGGTTTTCCAGAAAGCTAAACATAGCCAAATTTTAAATAATTCCTTTCTGTAATCTTCATAGAAAAACATAATACTAAAGCATTTTAAAAATGAGATACATTGCATTACCAGTGATGGTGTAAGCTGAATTTGGCTGCTGAAGATACTAGCTGAAGCTGATAGCTAGCTAAAATATTAGCGAAACGCCAAATTAGCCTAAAAAAAATGAAAAAAAAACTAAATTAGCCAAAGCAGCTAGCATGTAGCTCAAATATTAGCTAAATGCCAAATTATCCCAAAAAAGGGGCAAAATGTCTAATTTAGCCAAAACAGCTAGCCAAAGGCTAAAATATTAGCTAAACTACAAATAAGACTAAAAAAAATGAAAAAAATCCTAAATTAGCCAAAACAGCTAGCATGAAGCTGAAATATAAGCAGGAAATTCAAAATTTAAATTAGCCTTAAAAACAGAGAAAAAATCTAAATTAGCCAATACAGCTAGCATGTAGCTGAAATATTAGCTAAACTACAAATAAGACTAAAAACAACTGAAAAAAATCAAAAAGTAGCCAAAATAGCTAGCATGTAGCTGAAATATAAGCTAAATTCAAAATTAGCCTAAAAAACAGGGAAAAAGCCTAAATTAGCCCAAACAGCTAGCATGTAGCTGAAATATTAGCTAAACTCCTAAACTCCAAATAGCCTAAAAAACTGACAGAAATCCTCAATTGGACTAAATAGCTTGCCTGTGACTAGAGGAGAAAGGAAATGTCAACATCAGGAGTGTACTTACTGAATGCAGCTTAAATGTTTACTTAAAGCACCAGTGCTGTTCCGTTTTACAGACTCATTTCTTTTACGGCTTAATGGATCATTTATGAAGTCATTTGTGTTTGTTTTAGCTGTTCACTCAAAATTAAGGAGCAGCTTCCTGAGGCACTGAACTTTTATGAGTTTATTACATTTGATGAAAGTACACTTGTACTAATACTGAACAATGAGCTGAGATGACTATATAATAGTTGGGGGGGAGCATCCATCCATATTTATGTTGCTGGAGCCTATCCCAGCTACTATTTGGCAAAGGTGGGTGTAGCTCCTTAATGACAACACTGCAAACGGTTTCTGGAGTACTGGCTGCCCTGACAGTTCTGAGGTCTGAATTAACTGATCCGTTTGTACACATTAACTCTTCACATCCGGTTGACTCATACTCCAAGCTGCCTTCTTCACGACTCGCTCTGAAGTCTTGTAGGATGTGAGAGCGAACACGTGAACCTGAGATCTCAATCTCGCAAGTTCAATGAATGAATGAATGAAATGTTTTATTTCAAGCAATCAGGTCATAATGCATAAAATAGACACATATTACATAATCAATCACAAGTAGATTGCTTGAATGGTAGTGGGAGGAAGTGAATTTATATTATCCACCCCGGCTTGACTTTACTATTTTCTTTACATGAATTTAACCTCCGGTTCAGGACTTAATATCAAATATTTCTACCCTACAATCATGGATTCAGGTTATTAAGGATTATTAAGATCAGTGATGTAATTAACTTTCAAACATCCACAGTATATTTTTTATTGGACTTGTCTTAGATTTATATCAAAAACATGTCATTTATGTAAATCAGTACCAAAAGTCTAAATATACTCAGACGATTATCATAAAAAAAAAAAAAAAATCATCCACATTGATCAATACCAAAAATCCAAGCACATTCAGACCATCAGCACCAAAAAATCACCCGCACCAAAAATCCAAAACTTACCCAGATGAATAATAATTAATTTTGAGCATATACACAACTTCAGAATAAAAGTGCTATGCAAATTAGTATTACACTGTATAAAAAACAAAACAAAATATATTTTACACATTTTTATAACACTAACTTTCAACTAAAAATATTTCTTCCTTTAAACACGTAAATAAACTAAGTTTCTAACTTTTCAGTGACACTTACAGTGGGGTTCATCTTGGACTGTTCGCCGGTGTGTCACACACACACATGCACACGCACACCCGCACACACACACATGCACACATGCACACCCGCACACACACACATGCACACCGAGTCCTCAGTTATTATTTTCGGTCTTAAATGGGTTGAAAGAATCTTATTGTTGAAGCCAAACAAGAACTTGTGCTCTGAAATTTGGTTGGATGATTCCTTCAGAGCAGTAGAGATGAAGATATCATCTGTTTTTAGGTTTTGTAAAGAACACACAAAGTTCATGTCTCCATTATGAAAATAAAAACAGACTCACCTGACCTTCGCTTAGCTCGCCGTTCCTTTGAGTCCATTTCAGCCACGTTTTAGTCGACGAAAGTTGACACTAATCCTGGTGAGATAAACACAATGCTTTTTCACAGTAAAGTTTTTATTAAAAAATTTAAGAAAGTGATTTGTTGGTTGCTTGGTTGGGTTACGTTTTTGACTCATTTGGTTTACTGAAGAATGTTAATCTATTTTGGAGTTGAGCTAATAGACTATTTAAGCAACCTGCTAGTTTTTTTTAATGTCTAATTTGGCATCTAATAAGCTTTTTGGGCTAATTTGTAGTTCATCTCATATTTAAGCAACACTGTAATTTTTTGTTTTTTTTTTGCAAAATTGGCATTGATTAGGGATTTTTGAGCAATCTTACAACTTTTTTTTCAGAAATTTAGGTCAACTTAAGCGCTCTTTCTATAACGAAATTTCCAGTCTTTTATTGAATTTAACATTTCGCAAATAGCTTTTGCATTTTCAGCAAATCCCTTCAGGAATGAAAGTTAGTTGCGTGACCATTTTCAGCAAAAAGCTTCAACATCTTTAGCAACTACTTTCAGCAAAAAGCATTCCCATTAGCATTATCGCAGGTAACTTCTCTAGTGTCTTTCACTTTTATAAAATGTGTTTGCAACACGTTTTCTCTGCAAACAGTTCTTCCCACCATAAAAGACTTTATATATGACTTTATAACACTTAAAAAATGACAGTATGTCAAAGGTTTTGTGTTTAAACGTCACCGATGTTAAAGGGTTAACACAAATTATTATTTATCTCATAAAACTGTCCCTAAACCCTCTGTGGGTTTCCTCTACTGAAATGACTAATTTGTAGTCCTAAAAATATGAGTCAACTCTGCCCAAACCTCTGAGTTTCTGGACAACCTGTGAAGTCTACCGGCGTTGAGCACAGATGAAGGTGCCGGCAGCAGGAGTCGAGGCCTGTTTGTTTGGAGATGACCTTGTGCAGAAAGCCTGTTTCCTCTCTGAGGCAAATGAATTGCTCAATTTTCCGGGCAGAACTGCCGGACACTTCCTCAGTAGCCGTCCTTGTGATTACTAGAGCGACTTCTCTCACTATGGGGCCATTGTAGTGTGCGCTTTCTCACACAGGCTGCAGCCAAGTGAGTCCTGAGTTACTATGAAGGGCACAATTGACCCAGTGTTGAGGAACTGAAAACATTTCTCTAAATCTCCTCCTTTCTTTGATGGTTTTCTGTCGCCTAGCTCTGTTTCTGTTTACTACAAAGTTGTGTGTGTTTATTTGGTTACAGCCTTGTAGAGACGGCCCTTTCTCTTTCATCCGTCAGAACTCTCCAAAGCTGCTTGTTTTTCTCTTCCTGCAGCTCCTGTACTTCCTGTCTTTAATCAGTGGTCAGCCAGTTTGTGGCCTTCACCTGACATATTGATGCTGACCTGCTAACTGGACTCCTTTGCTGACGTCTTGCAAATTTGACTTTGTTTGGTACAGCTTATGAGTTGTTAGACTTATTTTTGGCTTAGATTTACCTTCATAACATCCTTCCAATTAAATGCTAATAGTATTCCTTGGAGACCTTAGTCAAATTCTATCGCTCAAGGGGCCAAAATCCAAAACACACTTTAGGTCGTGGGCCGAACAGGATAGAAATTAATTTAACACTCTAAACAAAATTTTTAAAAGCTTAAAACCGTTACTTTTTAATAATTATGAGCTAGCATTACCTGCGATAATTCTAGTGTGAATGCTGTAAGCTGAATTTGGCCTCTGAAGATGCTAGTGCTGATAGCTGAAAATGCTGAAATTGAAAGTTAAAAATGCTGATAGCTGAAATCACTGAAGCTAATAGCCAGTTAAAATATTAGTTAAACGCCAAATTAGCTTAAAAACTAAGAAAAAAAAACGTAGGTTAACCAAAGCAGCTAGCAAGTAGCTGAAAAAAATAGCTTAACTTCAAAATAACCTAAAAAACTGAAAAAAGCCAAAATGTAGCTGAAATGTAGCTGAAATATAAGCTAAACACCAAAATGGTCTAAAAAAAACCTGAAAAACTCTAATTTAGCTAAAACAGCTAGCATGTAGCTGAAATATTAGCAAAACTTCAAAATAGCAAAAAAATCTTAGTAAATACCAAAATAGTCCAAAAAGCTAGAAGAATGCAAATTTTTATAACTTTAAAAACTTGCATTTTAACATGATTATGAATAATAAAAAGGCAGGAATATTATTTGATAATAAACCAATGTAAACTATTTTACTCTCCATAAAAATATATTTTGTCAAGATGATACAACATCGGGCCTTCAGTAGAATAAAATGACCTGGAGGGGCGGGTACTTTGACATACGTGTTGTAAACGGGTCTTTCTGCTGTCTGAGCCCTTTTGTTCTTTTACTGGAGGAAAAACAAATACAGATTCCCCGTCCGTGCCACCACAGCATAATCCTGAACACGGCAGGAAACGGTTAACTGAAGGGTTGAGGCGCATGCGTTGGCCGCCCGTTTTCACACGCTCACCTGGCTCCGCCCTCAGAGGCGGGATCAGGCTTTATGCAGGCTTTATATGGGTCGCAGGTTTATGAGGGCTGAGAGGATTTCATGAGGAAAACAGAGCCGCTCGCCTCTGATTTATTCTGCTGCTGGCTGATCGACCTGCAACAATTCACCGACTTTAGATTTCAGGCAGTGATGTACAGCCGATACATCATCAGAATGTTATGTGATGATGTTGTTTTTATCTGGATAAACAAAAAGATGTTGTTGCTGCTTTGATTCACAAACGTATCTAGTGTTCCTCATTTAAGGTCCATGTCACCTGGAAATGTTAAGCATGCATGGAAACATTTTTTCAACTCACATGTAAGAGAATGTTGTACATTAGAAGCCAAATATCCATTGAGTAAACCTCGTGTTTCAATGTTTTTAAGCCTGCAGAAGTAAAGCCTTCATCTTTGGACTCACCTTTTTTGCTGTTTTAAAATGCTCTCATTCATTTTGACTTGAAATTATTCTGCAACTTCATATTAAAATGTAAGAATCAAAAGGATTGGAAGGCCTTTTCCAATAAAGAAGATTTTTTTAGTTTATTGGACTTGCACCTTTGACTTTATTCGTTAATCTTAGAAAAAATGCGAGTTAATGTTGGAAAAAAAAAAAGCTAAATCCTATTGGATGTTGTAATGGTGATGCACATATGCTCGATTTATTTACGGTTTATTTACTTATTTTATTATTATTTTTTTGTCTGTTTTTTCCCTCTGGACTATCTTTATATCTATAATAATTCAATAATAATATTACATGCCCATTTGGACTCTAACTTTTTCAACACCTCGTAATATTTTCTTTTTTTAAAACTATAAATGTAAACTTTAGCTGCGTTTTTTTTTTTTTCCAACAACCAGAAAAAGATAATTAAGCTAACCAGTTTAACTGCTATGGTCTTAAAAATAATTATTTTAGATACTTTTTTTTAAGTAATTGTACATAAAAAAATCCATCATATATTTTTATTTTTCAACTGTTAGTATAAATGTATGCTTCTCAAGACATTTTATTTGGGGTTCGTTTACGCATAAAATTGACAAATATTCCTATTACTATTGCTGGACTACCTTGATAACTATAATAATTCACTAGTAATCTTACATGGCCATTAGGACTCTTCATAACTTCTGTAACATCTCGTAACATTTTCTTTTTTTTAAATTATAAATGTAAATTTTAGCTACATTGTTTTCAACAGAAAAAGACAATTAAGCTAACCAGTTCAACTGCTATTGACTTTGTGGGGAAATGAAGCATTATTTTTGACACTTTATGGACTAATTGTAAATAAATTAAAAAAAAACATTTTATATTTGTATTTTTATTTTATTTTATAATAAATAAGCGGAACAACTTCTATTTGTAAAAGCTACCAAGCATTTATTCACTTTCAGAAATGCAGTCATTTATTTAGTTTCTGTATTTGAAGGCTGTAGAAATTGTCCTCAATAAACACACTTGTTTTTTTTGTTTTTTTGCACTTGGAGGACAAAGTGTAAATGTGGGATTGTATAGGATCTGAATAATCTCGGATAAAATTAACATTTGCACCTAAATTGATCTTAATTGATACGTTTTTTTGGATGAAGGGCTGAAAAAAATCCTCAATTCCCAATTGACTTCTAACGGAATTGTAATTTTCTGGCTCCCATTAAAGTGAAACAGTATTTTATGGATAATTAGCTTTTCATTTAAATATTTTTTTTTCCTTTTTTGATTATTTACCAGATTGCACTAAATGTAGCTATTTTCAGATTGTCGTTCAGTACATTTAGTTCTTGTTTTTATTTTAACTTTATTGACAAATATTGCACATACAGAAACATTGACACAATACTTTCCAATAACGTTTTCACATTTGCCAGGAGAACAAACATGAACTGGTTCAGTTCATGAAGACGAGACGACAGAACTGTGGAGTAGGTTGATATTTTCTTGGGCTCCACTGGCATTGCTGTCCTTCCACTGTGTTGCCTCACAGCATGATGCTTCAGTGCAGACGGTTTCCAATAATTTGCCTCTGTGTTGACTTCATGACTTCGCAGTTTACTGGCCCGTCATGTGACTATTGTCCTTTGTGTGTCTGTTACTCGCAGAGACTCCCTACAATGAGAGCTCTCCGTCATACGGCTATGACCTGGAGCAGTCTGAGGAGAACCAGCCTCGCCACGACTCCCTGTCTCTCAGTGGATCTCCTCCCTCCTCGCTACGGCTGCGCTCCAAGAACCGGAACAGCCGAGACACCCAGTCCTCGGGTTCTCTGGAGTCCACGCAGTCGGTAACGTTGAATGAGTCTCTTGAGATGTCGGTGTGGGTCTTCTCCATAGTACTGCTGCTTTTTCTGTAGGAGCGCTCCAATTTCAGCTCCCAGCATATTGAAGGATCTTTGTTTCTTTATGTTCTGACCAGTTGCTTCATATTTTCCTTTGCTTAGAGTTTCACCATTTAAATTTGGGCATCTTTTGATGTACTGCACGTGTCAAGGCCCGGGGGCCAGATCCGGCCCTCCAAGTAATTATACTTGGCCCTCCAGATCATTTTATTTTATTGTTATTAATGACCTGATGTTATCTTGAGCTCATTTCTAACTTGTATAATTTTGACAAAATATATTTTTCTGGAGAGTAAAATATTGAAAGTTATTTAAGGTTTAAGTTGATTAATTCTGGAATAATATTCCTGCCTTTTTATTATTCATATTTATGTTAAAAAGTTATGGTTATAAAGTTTTAAAAATTAGCTTTCTGGCTAATGAAGGCTTTTTTTCAGTTTTTTAGGCTATTTTGGAGTTTAGCTAATATTTAACTGAGTCGTTTTGGCTAATTTAGGCTTTTTTTCAAGGCTTCTTTGGAGTTTAGCTATCATTTTTTAGCTACATGCTATCTGTTTTGGCTAACATAAGTTTTTTTTTTGGTTTGTTTGTTTGTTTAGGCTAATTTGGCGTTTAGCTAATATTTTAGCAATTTCAGCATGTTCAGCCGACAAATTCAGCTTACAGCATTCACACTAGCAATATCGGTAATGGTATATATCTCGTTCGTAATTATGTAAAAAGTTACAGTTTTAAAGTTTTAAAAATGTAGTTTTAGAGTGTTTAATAAACATTTATCTTGTTCTTCCTACGACCTAAGGTGTGTTTTGGATTTTGGCTCCTTGTGCGATTGAGTTTGACACCCCTGATCTACTGTAAAAGCGTTCTTAGTGGTCTTTTAATTATGACAGGTTTGTTGGCATGGAGTTATCCAGCCCTGACTTCCATTCTGCCTTTGTTTATATTCTGTCCTGCTAGCTGTTAGCCCATTGGTGCCAAAAGTGGGGCCTTCAGGCCAAATTTGGCCCAGCAAAGTTCATCTTTTGGCCCGCCAAGTCATGGCTGAAGCGGAGTGTTTAGTTAAACCCCTCACCCGTTTCCCGTTGATTCTCTATGGTTTAAAAACTCTACGGCTCTCATATACTTTCAGCCTCTGACCTCAATGAGAACGGCATGTCGTTTGCCGAAAGCACAAACCAAAGCAGAGGAGGAGCGAACATTGACGTCATCGTCGTGCGCCCCCTGGAACTGCTAAGTCAAACTGATTTATGGAACACTTTTTGTGGGGTGGGATTTAAAAAAGTTTTTAATGGCTTGTCATTTTAAGTATGTCACAGAATGAGCCGTGTTGAAGAAGAAAATGAAAAAGCCGTTTGGAGAATGGATTTTTCATTTTATTTAAGAGACGGGTGATGCAGTTACACTGTGAAAATGAAAAAGCATTTCTGTTAATTTTAATTTTCAAATTTGATATTTCTAATTGAATTTTGGTACAAATGTACCAGACAAAAATGAAATATCAAATGCCCTTTTTTATCACTTTAATTAAGTTACAGAATGAGCGGTGTTGAACAAGAAAAGGAAAAAGCAGTTTGGAGAATTCCTTTTTCATTTCATTTAAGAGACAAGTAATGCAGGTACATTTTGAAAATGAAAAAAGCATTTCCAGTATTGACTTTTATTTTGAATTATGAGTCACAAATGCTTCCATAGGACTCATTGGCATTCAGATCAAGTCAAAAGACCAGCTCTTCGTCTCATTAGGATCCCAGTTTGCTGTTTTCATTGGAGGAAAGTTTGTTTTTGGTTGTTCTTGTTTTTCAATTAAAAATGGCCAGTGAGGCCTTGCTGTTAAAGGTTTCAAAGACAAATGTTACTTACTTTTTATTCTTACTAATGTATGTTAATTAATGAATATAGAATCAAAATAAAAAAATAAACCATATTCTTTATTTTCTCCTTTTATTTATGACATGTGTTTGGCTTACAGACCAGGGTCCCATTTAGATTTTGGCCCTTTGAGTGAAAAGTTTGGGCACTCCTGTTTTAACCCCTCACACGCCCAACCTAACATTACCAGAGGAACAAAAACAGTGAGGAAAACTGGAGCCATCCAACCAAAGAGTTTCTTCCAGATTCTTGGACAAGGAAAACAAAGACGTTCATGGATCTGTTTGTCTGAGTGAATGCATCAGAATGGAGCAGAGCATGAAACTACAAGCTTTTTCAAACAGTATTTTTTTGTCTTTCACAATTTGAAAAAAAAATTGCGTAATTTTCTTTATGTGTCCTTAAAGGGTACCCAAACCCTAAATCAACTTTTCTTTTCTGTTGATCTCTATAAATGGGGATTTAAAAGTGCTGTCTGTTGGTCATTGTCACATCTTTGATAAATTAAAATAGGTCAAAAGCAGTCTGTGATTGGTCAAACCATGTAAGTTTCAGAATTCTCACATCATGATCTGCAGCTCCTATAATGATAACAGTCCTGTTCCCCCAAGCCCCACCCCTCTGACTGCATTTTCAAATTTTGGATGTGGGTGGAGTCAGCATCCAACTGCCCTGTTTGGTTACCCTTTAATCGTGAGAAAAACCCACAATTTTCATTGGTTTGGGTCCTTAAATACATTTTTGAAAGATGCAGTCAATATAAAACCATCTTGCTGGTGTTGAAGTGTTTTTTAAACAAGTTTTTATTAGTTAAACCGTGTCTTTGAAGGTTGATCAGTGTGATTTTATCCACCCATAACACCTTTCAGTAACATATTCTGTCTACCTAATGACTTCAGTGAAGTTTAAAGCTGACCCTGCTGCAGCGTCAGCCTCATTGTCCAGCTGTTTCACTGTCTCTCACGGGAAGAAATAAGCTAAAGTTCATAGGAGGGGGAAGCAGGTATACGTCAGGGAGGCTCTCAAGAGAAGCCAGACTCAAGCACCCACAGGCCGGCAATAAAATCCTCTGAGAGCAGCATATCGCTCCCAGATGGGAGCTCCTTTTAGCATGGAGCAGGGCGTCGCTGATGCAAACTCTGCAAACACTCTGTGGCTGAACAGATGTTAAGAAGATCCGCCCTCCCCCTTCGTCTTATCTGTGCTATTGGATCCTCATAGCTCAAATCATGGTGGAGGGTGGTGGTGGCTCACTCCATTTTTTACTGTTACAGATGATAGCATGACATGATTCAGACTCTGGGATGACTGATGTCTTTAAAATAATAAGTTGCGGGTCAGACGCATATTTGTCTTCCACAAGATGTGGGGAGTTCAGGCTGGCTGGAATGTGGAGCCCCCGCAGAGTTTAATCAAAACGTCTCTTCTCAAACTTCACAACAGGGATCGCTTTTCACTGGTGTGGGTTCACATTTCTTTTGCTCCTGAAGAACGGTCGGTAACAGCTGGATCTCTAACCATGTGTGTCTCAGGTGGAGCTGGACCAGGAGAAGGGGCTGGAGATGAGGAAGTGGGTTCTGTCGGGGATCCTGGCCAGTGAGGAGGCCTACCTCGGCCACCTGGAGGCCCTTCTGATTGTACGAGAAACTTCAAACACACCCTGACAGCAATTCAGAACGATGAGAGAAAGATAAAAACTATGGATGGAAGATAGCGCTACTGTAGTCTTTAAGAATGTGAAAAGATTAAACCTTTAAATAAAAGCCCTCTTTTCAGTTACATTTAAAGGTCTTCATACACCATAGCTATCGTTCTTTTCACAATCATGACTCTCATTTTGTGCTACAATCAGATTAGTCCATGAAGAATCTGCCACTTTTAGCAATAACCATGAATCCATGTTACTGTAGGCGGCAGACATCGGCGTCTGTTGATTTGGTTTAAAACATCGGTTATGTTATCAAAGCTCAACACTAGGAGTGTGTATTTGCAAGAGTCTCACGATACGATACGTATCACAATATATCCCAAGACTGTATTAGAGCAATGTTTCATTTTTTGGTACCCATCCCAAGTAAAAACATTTAACACGAGCTGGTTCTCGTGGGATCTTGTTGTTTTGGTCGCGGTGTAGAGCTGTGTTCCCAACTAGTGGTAAGACGCTAAAGGACGCTCATAAATAACTAATTAGATATTGTCTTGTCAACATTTTAAATCATTACAAGTATCGCCAAAAAAAAAAATATCACGATATATCGGTGAATCGTTTTTTCCTTACACCCCTACTAAACGCATCTTCAAACGGAGAAAATAATTTAGATTTATTCTCAGGTTGACAATTGTTTTAATGGAAGATTTTTAGATAAAAGAAAAGAAAATAACTTGATTGTAAAAAGTATAAAAAATGTATAAGTGTATTTATTGCATTGGCTAAAACATTAACAATGTTGCATTTTAAAAATAAAAAAGTGTTTTTTTTGTCGCTTAGAGCAAAAGGAAGCTAAGAGGAGCAAAATGCTGTTCTAAAATCGGATACATATCCAGATATGTAACTCACGATACGATACATATCACGATATATTCCAAGACTAGAATAATGTTTCAACTTTTGTTACCCATCCCATGTAAAAACTTAGTAGTACATGTGTCAAACCAACAAAAACCATAAGGTTGACTGAACATTTAACACAAGCTGGTTCAAGATTTTGTTGTTTTGGTCGCGATATTGCAATGTATCGTTGAATCAATTTTTCCCTATACCCCTATTAAACACATCTTCAAACAGAGAAAAGAAATGTATTCTCAGACGGTTACAAAAAAAGAAGTCAAATAATAGTTTTAGTGGAAGATTTTTAATTAGAATAAAAAATAAAATAACTTAATCGGAAAAGTTTTAAAACTTTTTAAAAATCTTTTAATTATGTCAAAGTCGAGGCCCGGGGGCATTCACACTAGCATTAATGCAGGTAGTGCTATATATCTAGTTCATAATTATTTTAAAAAGGTACATTTTTAAAGTTTTAAAAATGTAGTTTTAGAGTGTTCAATAAATATTTATCCTGTTCGGCCCGTGACCTAAAGTGTAATTTGGATTTGGCTCCTTGTGCGATTGAGTTTGACACCCCTGATGTACAAGCTAAAAACTTAACAAAGTTGGATTTTGAAATTAAAGAAGTTTTTTGCACCTCAGAATAAAAGGAAACTCAGAGGAGCCATTCTAAAAATTGGATTCGTATCCAGATACGTGTTCCATGACACCATACATACCCCGATATATCCCAAGGCTGTTTTAGAACAATGTGTCACCTTTTGGTATCCATTCCAAGTAAAAACTTTGTAGTACATGTTTCCTAAAAGAAAAAAGAAAATAACTTTATTGTAAAAGTTATAAATCATTATTAAAAATACTGAATTATTCCGATGGCTAAAACCTTAGCAAAATTAGATTTTGAAAATACAATTTTTTTTGCACCTTAGAGCAAAAATAAGCTGTTTTAAAAATCTATTATGTCTGTTTTTGCCTTAAAAAATCTATGCAGACGATACCACTCTTTAAACAATAAGATTGTGCATTCTTTAACTGCTCGCTGTAACGTTCTTCACAGCCAATGAAGCCTCTGAGGGCGGCGGCCACCACCTCTCAGCCAATGCTGACCATCCAACAGATAGAGACCATCTTCTTTAAGGTCCCAGAGCTTCACGAGATCCACAAGGACTTCTACGATGCCCTGCTGCCTCGTGTCGAAGACTGGAGCAACCAGCAGTGTGTGGGAGACCTCTTCCAGAAGCTGGTATGTGTGAATAAAAATGCAATTTTTTAAACCCTTGTGCTATCATAGGCATGTTTACATCACATCATCTGGACCCCACAAGACAGCGCGCTGAACTTCTTTTTTTATCTTTACTGGTGTCCATGGCAGACATAAAATCCTGTCCACCTTTGTCACGCATCAATATCAGGATGGGGTCATCTGGACCCCATAAGAGAGCACGAGGGTTAAAGGATAATTCAACATCAATGCACAAAAAAAAAAAATAGGAGGGAATGTCAGTTGAAACTTGCCTTTGGGTGATTTCCTTCAAATGGCAATTTTTAGTATAAAACAAGTCATGACATTGTTTATGTGCGCAAGTAAAACTTGTTTTTCCACTTCCTGGAACTGAATCCGTCTAGCTGTGGAGCATCAAAAATCAAAGCGTGGGCTGTGAGGGGAATGCTGGGATAAGTCATGAGCAACATACTTGTGTTTGCAAACTGAAACTCACATGTGAGCAGAAGCTCTGGACAAAGAAGGATATCAGAAGGGTTTGAGGAATAATTGTAGGTTTTCTAATGTGTCATTCCTGAACCGTTTGAGTGTTGTTTAATGAAGAGACGGGTTACGGGGAGCAGAGCTTGTTGTTTTTGGCTTCAGTTTTGCAGTGCAGACCTGACGAGACCACCTGGAGTCCTCTCCTGGCAAGATGAAAGCCTTATTTTCCCACAAAACATGCAATAAAAGCTCAAAACGGTTCACAGAAGCCAGATGAAAAGGAATCACTCGAGTGTTTATTGGGGGAAAATAACGATCAAAGCTTCTACATGCAAGGATTTATTTATGAACAAATGGGAAGATGCCAAATCCCGCTCTGTCGTGGATAGGGCTGTCACGATTAGTCGACTAATCGACGACTAATCGACTATTAAAATAGTCGACAACTAATTTAATAGTCGGTTAGTTGTTATTTTATATTGTATGGAGTCAGAGTGTAGTAAAGTTGAAAGTTATAATGGTATTATGCTAGCCTTTTGGACTATTTTGGCATTTATTACAGTTTTCTAGGCAAACTTCGAGTTAGCTAATATTTCAGCTGCATGCTAGCTATTTTGTGCTAATTTAGGCTTTTTTATTTTATTTTTTTAGGCTAACTTGTACTTTAGCTAATATTTCAGCTGCATGCTAGCTGTTTTGGCTAATTTAGGTTTTTAAAAAAATGTTTAGACTAACTTGTACTTTAGCTAATATTTCGGCTGCATGCTAGCTGTTTTGGCTAATTTAGACTTTTTTTTGACTAACTTGTACTTTAGCTAAAATTTCAGCTGCATGCTAGCTGTTTTGGCTAATTTAGGATTTTTTAGGCTAACTTGGAGTTTGGTTAATATTTCAGCTGCATGTTAGCTGTTTTGGCTAATTTAGGCTTTTTTTTTGTTTTTTACGCTATTTTGGCATTAAGCTAATATTTTAGCTGGCTATCAGCTTCTGGGTTTTCAGCTATTAGCCTCTGCATTTTCTGCTATCAGCACTAGCATCTTCAGCGTCCAAATTCAGCTTACAGCATTCACCATAGCTTTATTGCAGATAATGCTGTATATATAGTTTTTAGTTATTTTCAAAGCTAATGATGCTAAAGATATGTGTTTTACATCCACTTTGCGCAAGACCCAATTAGTCGACTAATCGGAAGAAATAATCAGTGATTAGTCGACTATTAAAATAATCATTTGTGGCCGCATTAGTCGTGGATAAGTTGCTGTACTTGACGGCTCAGCCAGGCGCCCCATGACACTGCAGAGCGGTGCAGAGTGGCCCCACAAATTACAGAAATCCCTCCTCTGCTCTTCACAGGCCAGCCAGCTCGGAGTGTACCGGGCCTTCGTGGATAACTACAAGGTTGCCGTGGAGACGGCCGACAAGTGCTGCCAGGCAAACGCTCAGTTTGCACAGATATCTGAGGTATGTAGTCACAGCGGGGTTCAAGCGTTTGATGCCGGCCGAGACGAGTGATGACGAGGCAACTTTTCTTTGAAGCCCCGGCGTGCCGAGCTCCACAGCTGCTGGTTGGTTTACCTGTGATTTAATGAGAGTTTTCCGTGTCCCTGCTAGAACCTCAAAGTCAAAAGCACAAAGGACTGCAAAGAACAGCCAGCTAAAAATTCACTGGAAAGTGAGTCAAAAGCATGGCCAGATCTTCACTGATCAATATTGCTAAAAGTAGCTTATTATTATTCCTCCTCCTCCTCCACAGCTCTTCTCTACAAGCCTGTGGATAGAGTGACTCGCAGCACGCTGGTTCTCCACGTAAGTCCTCATGTTTTACAACCACCCAACGTCAGACAGGACTAGTGATTGTACACTTGTTGTAGGACTTGCTGAAGCACACGCCCAGCAGCCACCCAGACTATCCCCTGCTGCAGGACGCCCTCCGCATCTCACAGAACTTCCTGTCCAGCATCAATGAGGAGATCACCCCCCGCAGACAGTCCATGACCATAAAGAAGGGAGAGGTCAGTGTGGAAAGCTCCAACACAACACCGATATATAACTGCAAAAAGGAAATCTCGAATGTTCGTCGAGCCGCTTTTCTCCTTCAGAATCTGCTGGAAGGACGTCCCTGACAGCGTTTATGACTTTATTCTGGTCCTGTATATCGCTCTCTTGTTGCAGCCCACATTTGGTGCAGATAGACGTGGAAGTGGAGATGATGTTTTCATTCAATAGCCATGCGGCGTCAGCCTGTTTTGAAGCACTCTGGGTTTGTGACTAATGTTAGTGCACTAACATGTCATTTAGCGTTCTAACGGGAGCTAATTTGACACATGAGATGCATTCCAGCACCATTTTTAATCCTTTCCATTGTTGCAATTTGCATATTTTTCGTTGACATTTCCCAGACTAATCAGGCTACGGTTGTCAGGAACGATCAGTGTATATTTCTGTGAAAACAGAATCATTTCCTTCTACCAGGATTATGGATTGTCAAAAGTTTAAAGGTGTCTGGAAGCCGTGGGTGGAGCGAGTCGCTGCTGACTCATCTCAGCCCGTCTGTCACGGCCGTGGAGGAAGTGGAGCGTGGAGGAAGCTCGTGACAAAGCAGAGCAAACACAGGAGGCCAGGGGTCTCCGTGTCGCAAACCAGGAAAACCAGCGATTACCGCGCCGCTCCCTCCCATCCTTCCCAAAAGTGACCTCCACCGCGTTACCAGACGTTTGCACCGTTCCGACTTATCCACGTTTCCTGCACATTTAGTGCACGCACCTCAAGCCTCTGATTCAGATGACCTGAGGGAGAACTTCCTTTGTTTTTACTGGAAGCTGGTCAGGCTATCAAATCAAAGAAAGCTCCTGGGAAAATTCTTCTGTATATTGTTGAGGAAGTCTGAAATCCCACAAAGAGATCCACAGATAGCAAGCCCTTAACAAGACAATTGCTTGAAAGTGTGGGGATGTTATTGTTTTGTATGAATAACCTTTAGCTAAATTTAAATCTGTTGTTGCTGCCTGTAATTAGCCATTAAACCGTCGGGTTTGCCTCACATGCCTGCTGTCAAAGCCAGTGTGAAGGCTGACGACTCTGTGCATCGACTGTTCTGGTCTTTTCCATTGGATTAATGATTTTTTTTTGCACCACAAAACAAAAGTGCGTGCAACTTTGCCCACACGAAAAGCAGGGCAGCGCTGGACACGCTTCCTGCGCTCAGCAGAATGTCTGGAACCAGCTCGGAGTGGAGCTTGGAGCGTGCAGAGGAAAACTGTGCCACAGTGATTTCCTTGTTTTTGTCAGGACGGGGTGGTTGTGGGTTGGTGGAGTCTCTCATGGGCGGTCTCTCTGTGTTAAAAAAAAGCCTCAGCCCAGAGGTTAAGCAAAGAATGTGAAAGCTCAGTCATCACAGCTGCCTGGAGCACGAGGCTGGACGCTCTGACAGCGAGTAGAGGCTCCACTGCTGCACAAAAACACCAGTCCTGGTGCAGAGATGTCCATCAGAGACACATTTATTTATTTATTTACATTATTTGTTTTATTTACCATTATCCCATTGAGATCCACTGAACTCTTTTCCAAGGGAGTCCTGGCAAACAATCGTGTCATCAGCACAAAAATGAAAGGGTGCTTTAATCATATTCTGTCCTGATATTTATGTGTATTGAATAAGAGAGGACTCAGAACAGACCTGTGTGGCACACCACAAGGGTTTACAATGATGAAACTTCTATGCTCAAACTTTTTATCACTTCTCAGCTCCTCAAGTTCTCAATATTATAAGAAGGTTTAATTTTGGTGACAGTTAGGATTGTGACGTTCTAGTTCGTGTGTTATAGAACCGCCAGCTGCTGAGGGATCGCTTCATGGTGGAGCTGGTGGAGGGGTCCAGGAAGCTCCGCCACGTCTTTCTCTTCACTGACCTGCTGCTCTGCACCAAACTCAAAAAACAGGCGGCAGGGTGAGTGTTCTGATGAGGACGCAGGCTCCTGGCCTGAAACATCACCTGCTGGGGTGTAAAAGTAAATGTTATACTTTAGTTATATATAGTTTTATTGAGTTGTTGTAGCGGGAGATAAAAAGGTGCATTTGTAGTCCTGCAGCTCTGTGGTTTTCCCTCTAATCATGAGAGGGCAGAATAACATCGGCGTGATGCGGAGGAAGTTTTCAAACGTATCTTTTTACAGGAAAGGCCAACAGTATGACTGTAAGTGGTACCTCCCACTGGCTGACCTGACCTTCCAAACTATCGAAGACTCCGAGTCCAGCCCCATCCCTCTGGTCCAGGAGGAGGAGATTGATGCTATGAAGATTAAAATCTCCCAAATCAAGAACGATATCCAGAGAGAGAAGGTAAAACTCAAAAAAAAGAAGAAAGATTGAAGTTATTTGCAGAGATTTACACCCGACCACAAACAAAAAATGATGTTGACCACACGTGCGTTGTCTGCGCGTATTTTAAGTGCATCAAAGGCAACATTTTGTTATTGGTTGGATGAATTTAAAGTTAAACTTTAGCTGTCACGTACCAAAGTGTGTGACATTTGTTCTCCGCAGTTAAGGCATCACTTAGAGGAGCTGCAGACAAAGCTGTGCTCAGGAGCCATTTTGTGTGTTAACCCTAACATTAACCTTAACCCTTCCTCCGGGTCCCTGCAGCCAACAAAGCAGTTAGACATTGGCCACACATATTTTTTTTTTAATCCTGAAACTGTCGCTCACTTACTTGTGCACCTTCATCTCAATAGTGTTATTTTATAGATCATATATTTATGTTTTCTGCTCCTAATTGGATTTTATTGATGTTTTTAAACATATTCTGATGCCTGTGAACCACTGGTTCGTTTTTTTATTTGTGCCAAGCAATAAATAAAACAATATAAAATTAAATAAAAACAGGGGGACCTGGACTCAGGCCCCCCAGTGCAGGGGTCTAAAATAATAGCTAAATGCCAAATTAGCCTAAAGGACTAAAAAAAAATAGCCTAAACAGCTAGCATGTAGCTGAAAATTAGCTAAATGCCAAAATGGCCTAAAACATCTTAGTAAATGCCAAAATAGTCCAAGATGCTAGCAGAATGCCATTTTTTAAAACTTTAAAACTGTAACTTTTTAACACAATTATGAATAATAAAAAGACAGGAATATTATTCCAGAATAAATCAACTTAAACCTTAAATAACTTTTAATATTTTACTATAAATAGAAATATATTTTGTTAAAATTACACAAGTTAGAAATAAGCGCAAGAT
The DNA here is from genome assembly GCF_002922805.2 of Oryzias melastigma. Taxonomy (NCBI): domain Eukaryota; kingdom Metazoa; phylum Chordata; class Actinopteri; order Beloniformes; family Adrianichthyidae; genus Oryzias; species Oryzias melastigma. The sequence goes on along the minus strand of NC_050520.1, from coordinate 30,602,528 downwards.
AACATCGGGTCATTAATAACAATAAAATCTGGAGGGCCGGATAGAATTACCAAGAGGACCGGATCCGGCCCCCGGGCCTTGACTTTGACGCATTTGCTCTAGTGGCTACTCGGAATCCAAATAAGAGCAGTCAAGAAAAAAGTTTAGCTCTGGCTGCTCTTATTTTAGAAGGTTTCGTGCAAATAGTCACTTAAAAAAAACTTTTGTTAAATTGTTACTTTTTCCACTCCCTTACAAAAAAACATGTGAATGACTCTTCAACCAAATTTGGAATCCAAGTAAATATAGAATAGGGATCTAGAGAACAATCATGTGAAGATAACAGTGTCTAGACGGCAAACTCAGGGAGTCACATCAACCAAAAAAACTCTTACAGTTTTTATTTTGGATTTCTAATATTTTGGTCTAATTTTGAATTTAGTTGATTATCATATATTTGGGTGTAATGTGACTTATTCCTCCACCCAATGCTTGGCTCCTTAAGCAGAGCTCTAAAGTGGTGACCATGTGAGCTCTTTCTCTATATCTGGGTTGTATCTGACCTCACCATGTCACGGTTGTCTTTCATAACTCCTGTTTGTTTGACTGCAGAGGACAACCAAAGGTCCTAAAGTCATTGAGCGGCTGAAGAAGAAATTATCGGATCAAGAATCCCTCCTGCTTCTCATGTCACCCAACATGGCCTTTAAGGTGGCCAACCGAAACGGAAAAGTTAGTACATGTTTTCAAAAGTTTGATCTTTATTTCTTTAGTGTTAGACGCCCTCTGCTGGCCACTACCGAAAACTGCAATCTGATTTAAAGAACACAGGAAACTGAGTTCTTCTTTATCGATATTTCAGGGTTTTACCTTCCTCATCTCCTCTGATTATGAACGAGCAGAGTGGAGGGAAATCATCCGGGAGCAGCAGAAGAAGTGTAAGTTAAATACAATTGTATTTTTGCAGGACTCTTTCCCATTTAAATCAGCTCTAATTTGATTTTTTTGTGACTTCCAGGCTTTAAGAGCTTTTCCCTGACCTCTTTGGAGCTGCAGATGCTCACCAACTCATGTGTGAAACTCCAAACTGTTCACACCATCCCCATGACCATGAATAAGGAGGGTAAGATGCTTAAAAATGACTTTTGTAAAAACATATTTGTAGTGCACCTGTCTAAAGGATAATGTATTTTTTCTGTCACAGATGATGAGTCGTCCGGTTTGTGCGGCTTCCTGAACGTCATTGTTCACTCTGCATCAGGACTCAAGCACAGCTTAAGTAAGGGTTCCCGTTGTTCATTAGAAAAGGATGGTTCTGCAAAGTTGCATGTAGCATCACCTCTCTCACTCCCTCCATCCTTCTCCTTGTCTGCCAGCAGGGAGGACAGCTGGAGGGGTGCGGGTGGGATTAAAGTGGGACATTGTGTTCAAGCTGCAATAAATGTGTCTTTGGTTTTCTCTGATCTCTGATACCTTTACGCTTTCTGTCACAAATGGTATTTTTTAGTGGAAAAGCACAAAGTTTTTCAGCGTAAAGCCTTAAAGCAGTGGGGTAGTGGAGCTGGAGACTACAAAGCAAAGAGGAAAGGTTTACTTGTGTGTATCCAGATCAGTTCTGACAAGTTTCAACAAGTCAGGACCCCGAGGACCGTTCAGTTTCACATCGGCTCCTGAGTCAAACCAGTTCTGCTCTTACCCACCAGACTTATACTGCTCCCTGGAGGTGGATTCCTTTGGATATTTTGTCAACAAAGCCAAAACGCGAGTTTACCGGGACTCTACAGAGCCGAGCTGGAATGAGGTGAGGAACCACTTTATGAAAATTCCCCCGAAATCTGCATTTGTTCCCAAAATATTACCCAATAAATCTCAACCAGAGAAGCTGAGGTAAAATCTTTTCAATTTAAAGACCCACTTTGATAAAACTGTTATCTTTTTGGTGTTTTCCTCTGTCGTTGGAGGACATGTATCAATAAAGTTAAGCTGAAACGTAATATCTGTTATACCAGAGGTGTCAAACTCAATCAGACGAGGGGCCAAAATCAAATACACACTTTAGGTCATGGGCCGAACAGGAGAAAGGAATGATGGGAAGTGGAGGCAAACTTATTTCACACCCACAACTTAGAAGCGAGTTTTTAAAGAAAACAAATTGGATTGGCATAATCATAATTAAGGAAAGCTTTGATAAATGGATCAGAGATGATCAGAGTGGGTCTGTAAAGCCTGAAACCTGACCAGCCTTTGCACTGTTCCCCCTGAAGGAGTTTGAGATCGAACTGGAGGGCTCTCAAACTCTGAGGCTGCTGTGCTACGAGAAGTGCTGCAGCAAGACCAAGCAAAACAAAGAGGATGGAGAGTTCACCGACAAGATCATTGCTAAAGGACAAATCAAGGTACGGAGGAGCACAGATGATGTATCCAGATCTGTATCTGAGCAGTCATTGTTTAACAACGTGTAACTGTACACTGCTGCTGCAGACTGAGCCATGCCGTCACTGCCTGATAATTTGATGCTTTGTGTATCGTCACACTGCTGCAGGCGGGGAAGGGTTTCACTCACTGATTCACTCTATCACGTCTAGCATCTTTACTTTGAGTGAAACGAGCTCTCGTGTGTTGATCTCAGTTCTCTTGGCTAATCTTTCCCTGTTCCTCCTGGGGAAGAGGTGAGTCATGCGGCCGCCAGCGGCTCACGTCAGCTTGAGCCCCTGATGGGCTGTGGTGACAGCGGGAGGATTAGACTTTGGGTCGACCAACTGTAGCTGTTGGCACTGCTGTGCAGAGAGAGAGAGGCACAGAGGAGCCGCTCGGTCAGACAGTGAAAGGCTTTGCCTGCTCGACAGGTGCAGCAAACCTCAAACCTGCTGGCAGGAACTACCTTAAAATTTCATTAATGAACTGAAAGCTGCTGAAGGTCTGATCTGAGCCGGCAGAGGAAGGAGGCATCAGCTGTTGGAGAGCCCTCACAGCCATAAATGAGCAGAGAGATGTAAAACTGCTCAAACAAAGACTCTGTTTCTGAAATGACATGACTGATTTGGTTTGGGGGCGCGATCTCCACTGGACTTAAAAATTTCAATTAAAAAATGCACTATTTGAAAGATTTTTTTTAAGCTAACCCCCTTTTTTTAAGAAAAATAAAATATATTTAAATAGCATATATTTAACAATAGACAGGAAACAAAAACAACAAAAGGAGTCATCTTCCATTCATTTGTTTGCTTATTCATCCATTTAGATTATGAGCACTCGAGACCACATCTACGTGTTTAATTAATGACTATTTATAATTTAGTCAACATTGCAACTCTGTTCTAATTGTTTAACGTTCGTATGGAGTGACTTTTGTGCCACCACATTGCAACCAAATCAAATCATATTTTTCTAAATTGCAAACAAAATTTAAACTGTTAAGAAAAAAAGCTTCAGAATTATCAAATGAAAACATTTAATATTTCCTTTCAATAACTTTTTTTTTCTTTCAAAATGATTTTTCTTGTGTGTTTGCAAACTTTGGTCAGCAGGCTGCCACAAACATTACTCAAAACAGAAACATATCAACGTAAAATCAAAGATAGGGGAAAAGCAAGATGACACACAACGCAGCTAAAAAAGTTTGCAATTGCAAAAATAATTTTGGAAAGCAAAAAAAAAAAGTTTGCACTAGTAAAAATATCTTTTGAAAGCAAATATTAAATATTCCTAATTGCAAATTATGAATTTTTATTCTTAACATTTTACATTTCGTTTGCAATTTAGAAAATTTTGATCTCAAAACTGTGACTTTTGCTTCTAATATGGTGGCACAAATATAACTCCATATGTTTGTTGTGTTGATTCTTGTCCAGTTCTACCTTAAAAAGAGAGTCTTAAATGGTCATATCTGAGTACATGTCCACAGTCATAGTAAGGTATTCATTAAGTTATTAAAAAATTAAATATTCTTCGGTTCTATGTGGTTTGAAAAAAACTCTCAGTAGTGATACAACAGCTGAAACGAAATGCCAAATTAGCCTGAGAATAAAAAAAACAAACAAAAAACTTAAATTAGCCAAAACAGCTAGCATGTAGCTGAAATATTAGCTAAACTCCAAAATAGCTGAAACAATCGTAGTAGATGCCAAAATAATCCAAAAAGCTAGCAGAATGTCAATTTTTAAACTTTAAAACTGTAACTTTTTAACATAATTAAGAATAATAAAAATGCAGGAATATTATTCCAGAATAAATCAACTTAAACCTTAAATAACTTTTAATATTTTACTCTACATGAAAATATATTTTGTCAAAATTATACAAATTAAAAATTAGTGCAAGATAACATCGGGTCATTAATAACGATAAAATAAAATGATCTGGAGGGCCGGATCCGGCCCCCGGGCCTTGACTTTAACATGTGCTGTATACGGTACATGCTGGTGCTGGCACTAGATATATCTATGATGGGCACGTGCTGGTCGGCTAGTTAAAAGGTCGAAGGTCACCAGTGCTAAGAAGTGCTTGGCCTTAAGAGGATCCCGTTTGGCCGCTTGAGATGCTACCAGCCGACGGTCCTCCCAGCGGCAGGCGTGAGCACATTTGGAGCGAAGGAAGGAGGGGATTCTCGCCGCTTAATCCCCACAAATCCATCTGTGGAGCAGGACAACGCAGAGCTGAGTGTGCTTGGCTGCCGAGCCCCTTTGTTCCCTTTTCCTGACTCCCTCAGGATTTACAGAAGGAGTTTAGGACGAGAGGACTCTTCAAAAAGATGCACAAAGAGTTCGCTAACGTGATCCAGATTCACAGGCAAAAACTTCTGGGATTGAGGAGCTGAAGTCGCTAGAAAATAGGAGTTATTTTCTGTGGAGCGCCTCCACTTTTTGGGTTTTTTGTTCTGTGGAAGCAACTCTTGAGACGCAGTCATGCCTGAAAGAATGACTGCGGGCAGTGAAGAGGAGAGTGTGGATCTCCCCAACAGCAGGGCGGAGGAAAAGGCGGCGAGCACAGGGGCGCGTCTGTGGGACCGAGTCCGCAGTAGTCTGCTCAGACCCAAGGTACACAGGAGAGGAGGAAGAGGACGGACTCTGTAGATATCTAAACCTTTTTCTAACTCTGTTGAGCAACATTTCTGTTGAGCTGAATGATAAAAAGGATTTTTTTTGTTTGATCAAATTATTATTATGTAAGTAAATAGATTTTCTGTGAACAAAGGATTATCTGAATGAACCCTGAAGGCATCTTGGGTAAAACCAAAAACATGATGCCATCACCTCATAATCCTGGTCCAGATTTTATTCAGTTTTTATTTTTAATCAAATTGTTTTGGTAGAAAATAAATGTGAATGTTGTTTTTTGTCTCCAGCTTGATCCCCAGACTCTGCAAAATAAAGACTGGCAGAGGACCGTCATCGCCATGAACGGGGTAAAGCTTTCTTTAAACTTTGGCTCCTGAGTTCTGAATACAAATAGTTTCAGAAAAATAGTTACATTTATAATCAAATTCTTTGTTTCTGTAGCTTTTTATGTAGGAGCAAAGCCACTAAATACAGACATTTAACAATCTGTCAAACCTCGATTGTGTTTGTCAGAGTGGACTTTAAAACGTCAATATTGTCTTTAAAGTCTTTTTTTTTTACAGAGAGCACATGATGTAAAGTTTATTTTTAGTTTAGTTTTGGACAAATTGTATTAAGATCTTGACAAAAAAATTTAGTTGTTTATTTTTTCAACATATATTGCATTGAAAATCGAGAAAGTATATTTGAATTGTACCTGCTGATAAGGGGTGAAACGCATCACAAAACTCATGGTTCAGATCATTTTTAGATCACTTAAAAGTGAAAATAAACAGGAAAGAACAAAAAAATAAAATACTAAAATTACTCTTTTGAAAAGTTTTGAAACGTATATTTTAGAAAACATTTATAAAGTACTTCAAAGTATAATTATACACTCACAGATCTTTAACTTTGGACATAAACAAAAATGTAAAAACATGTAGTTCTACATATAAATCTACAAAAACTCAGAGAAAAGAGCATTTCAAGGAACATTTAAATATTTTAAATAACTGTAAAAGTTGCATTACCTGCGATAATACTAGTGTGAAAGCTTTTTGTCTAAAGTAATCGCTGATGCTGCTGAAGCTTTTTGCTTAAAAGGGTGAGACAATTTATTTTTAATTGCAGAAAGGATTTGTTGAAAATGCAAAAGCTTTTTGCTAAATGTTAAATTTGCTAAAATACTGAGAATTTTGTTAAAGAACTATAAAAGAGCGCTCGTGATAACGAGATAATTAATAATGAAGAACGAAGAGTCCCTCACTCCCTTTCCCGCACAGAGAAGCAAAAACTTCAGCTTTAAGTCTATTTATTTTGTGGTTAACAAGAAAAACAGCAACTTTGTTTGAATGTTGTAGAAAATATCTTGTTTATTTGATGATTTGGGTTTTTTTTTTCGTTTTCTGATTCAAATAGAAGCTTTGCACTGCATTTAGCTACCAGCTACATGTAATAATAGTAACGGAAAACATCCATTCTGTCAGTCTGTGTATATTTTTACATTAAAGCAGTCCATAAAGGAAGCATTTGATCCCCTCTGATGCAGATTGAGGTGAAACTTTCCATGAAGTTCAACAGCAGAGAGTTCAGTCTGAAGCGAATGCCTTCACGGAAACAGTCCGGCGTCTTTGGAGTGAAAATCAACGCCGTCACTAAGTGAGTTCCATGTACTTGATTCAAAAGTAGATTATTTCATATTTTAGAAGTATTTGTTTCTTTTATGTTTAGTTTATTAATTTTAACAGTAACACAAAAGTGCCAAACATTTCCTGAATTCCACTTCTTGTGGGATGTCTTCAGGCGTGAACGCTCCAAAGTCCCGCTCATCGTTCGGCAATGTGTGGAGGAGATCGAACGGCGAGGGATGGATGAAGTGGGGATCTACAGAGTTTCCGGCGTTGCGACCGACATCCAGGCTCTGAAAGCTGCCTTTGACTCCAGTGAGTAACTCTGACATTAAAACGAAACGCTGTTTTCTTCCTGCACACATGAACTCTAGTGCAAAGCCGTGTGTCTCCTCTTGATCTCAGACAATAAGGACGTGTCTGTCATGATGAGGGAAATGGACGTGAACGCCATCGCCGGAACCCTGAAGCTGTATTTCCGCGAGTTGCCAGAACCGCTTTTCACAGATGAGCTGTATCCCAACTTTGCTGGAGGCATCGGTCTGTTTGTTTACATCTTCACGTTCTCTGACCGCGAGGGAACAGAAACTTTATGTTCTGACAGCAGAACTCTTGTCTTGCAGCTCTGTCTGACAGCGTGGCCAAGGAGAGCTGCATGCTCAACCTGCTGCTGTCTCTGCCGGAGCCTAACCTGGTCACTTTCCTCTTTCTGCTCGACCATCTAAAAAGGTAACAGCTGTCTTTTACCAACAGTTTGTTTTAAATTATACATTAGCCTGTTGCTAAAATAGAAGCTAAACTCTAAATTAGCATAAGAAATCACAGTAGATAACAAATTAGCCCAAAATGTTAGCATGTTGCTAAAATAGGAGCTAAAATCTACATCAGACTAAAAAAAATCCCAGTCGATAAAAATTTGCCAAAAATGTTAGCATGTTGCTAAAATATTAAGTAAACTCCAGATTAGCATAAAAAACCTCAGTATATGCTTAATTAGCCGAAAAAGCTAACACATTGCTTAAATTCTAGCTAAACTCCAAAACCGCGCAAAATCCTCAGTAAACTAAATTAGTTAAAAACGTTAGCCTGTTGCTAAAATAGAAGCTAAACTCTAAATTAGTCTATAAAATCACAGTAGATAACAAGTTAGCCAAAAACATTAGCATGTTGCTAAAATAGAAGCTGAACTCTAAATTAGCCTAAAAAAAATCCCAGTTGATAACAAATTAGCAAAAAATGTTAGCATGTCGCTAAAATATTGGGTAAACCCCAAATTAGCATATAAAACCTCAGTAAATGGCAAATTAGCCAAAAAAAACTTGCTTAAATACTAGCTAAACTGCTAAAAATTCCACAGTAAACTAAATTAATGTTAGCTTGTTGCTAAAATTTAAGCTAAATTCTAAATTAGCCCTAAAAAAAAATCACAGTAGATAACAAATTAGCCAAAAACATTAGCACGTTGCTAAAATATTAGGTAAACTCCAAGTTTTTTGAAAATTAATATAAAAGATAGTCCATGAATATATTTAAAGGCTTGTTACTAATCTACTTAAAATGTTTAAATTTGAAGACTTTCTCATTCATTTCCTATGGGGCACATTTTACTCAATATTTCAAAAACTTCAAAGTTAATGAAAACCAGATATGTCTTGAACAAGATGATTTTTTTATGTCAAGATTGCTGAAAGTGTGATGGAGTTTTTACGTGCCGAAAAACATGGAAAGGATATAGTCTTAACTGTCTTTACATGTGTCCTCTATCATGAGAAAAATGCCACAAGAACATGGTAAAACACTATTTTAATTGAAGTGGGTCTTTGAATATCAAACGCTACTTCTGTAGTGAGATTATTTGATCTTCAAGCCACTTGTCATTTTTTAACAGGGTGGCAGAAAACGAGTGCATCAACAAGATGTCTTTGCACAATCTGGCAACCGTCTTTGGTCCCACCTTGCTTCGACCCTCTGAAAAGGACAGCAAAATTTCAACCAGCTCCCAGCCGCTCTCCATGAACGACAGCTGGTCCCTGGAGGTCATGGCTCAGGTAAGACGCGTCCAGCTTTAGTCAAAATGGGAGTAAGTAAAAAAGCTGATGGGATGTTTCTCTTTAGGTTCAAGTCCTCCTCTACTTCCTTCAGCTGGAGAGCATTCCCACGCCTGATAGCAAACGGCAGAGCCTTCTCTTCTCCACTGAAGTATAACAGGACAATTTGCGGAGAAATGCTCCACTCTTAGAAGAATGTTGGCTTTGCCAAAGAGGCCTGGTGAAGTTTTATTTTTTTAGCCACCAGAGGGAATCCTCCACCCTTTGAAGACTGGAGGATCACCAAAGCCACTCTGGAAGATGGGACCCTCCTATGCTGTGTTTACTCAACCCTGCTGTGTCGTTCAGACCACCCTTTAAGTTGCATTGACCAACAATATCATTCCTCTTTTTTTAAACTAATTTAAAACTTAAAAAAGCAATATTTACTGTACTTTGATGTCTTGTTTTGCTACTGTGCACATGAGCTCCACATTCAGAGGAGCATCTCTGCTGCTTCTGGATGCAGGACTAGTTTTCCCTTTTGACCCTTCAAACGTTTCTTAAGTCGTGCCAATGTTCCCATGCTGATGACCAACGGAGTGTTTCACTTTTCCTCAAGTTTACATTCTGATTTTTTTAACAGAATTCACAAGTATGAGACTGAAGCTGTAGTAAACTCACAACAACATGCAGGCATGTTGACAAAACCATTTGAGCTGTTTTCTGTGTTGTACAATTCATGTAGTGACCTTTTTCAGTCCCTAGATCCAAGTATTGTTTAGCCAAACAAGGCTTTCTAAAAATGAAACTTCCATTTCAATCAAAAACTGTGTTCTTGTTCACCATGCATCTCTTCAAACTTTTTATTTTCTGTTGTCTACCTTTAAAATAATAGAACAATTCAAAAATGGAAACAAATCTGAGACTCCATCACATGTATCTTTACAGTGTTTCCTCTTACAGAATAACCTGACTCCTGACCTGTGTGAGAACTTGCTGTTTATTTTTCCAAAAAAATTTAATCACTACAAATATAAAAAAAATCATCTAAATTTAACCATGAAAGCTCTTGATTATTTTAAAATATGGTAGAAGACTTGGCAATACTTTGGTTGAACAATGTTATGTATGTATGATTTATGTAAATAAAAACTTGTTGACATTATTTGTTGTTGTAGTTTTTTGTAGCTAGTCCTTAAATATTCTCTTCAATTCTTACCAAAATAATAGATGTGAAACCTTAACATGTTTTAATCAAAGTGGAACAGCATTTTTGTTATGCTCTCTGTCAGGAACTGGGTCACAACAGGAGTGTCTTAAATCGGTCTTCTTTTTTTAAATATACATTGGTTAAAGTCCAGAAAAAAAATGCAAGAAACCTTTTAATTAGGTTTTTGATGTCAAAGATACAGATAGATATAAAAAATAAACCAGTTATATGAGCAACAACAGGATCAGTTAAATATTTTGGAAGTAAGTCATAGATTTCTGCCGAGCTGTATGACTTTCTCTACTGTCTTTGCTTTTTTGTGTTAATGTGATGCCAAAAAAAACGACTAATCACAAGCTTTTTTCTACCAAGTCAGATCAATTACAATTGGCTGAAAGTCAACCACAGTGAGGGATGTGTTGACTAAACTTATAAATTATATTTTGACATTTGCGTCACAAGCTGCGATAATACTAGTGTGAATGCTGTAAGCTGAATTTGGCCGCTGAAGATGAAAACGCTGAAGCAGATAGCCGGCTAAAATACTAGCTAAATTGCAAATTCACCTAAAAAATGTTTCAGCTGGCAGTAGTTGAAAAAAATAGCTAAACTTCAAAATAGCCCAAAAAGCTAAAGAAAAGCCTAAATTAGACCCCCCCCCCAAAAAATAGAATTTTGCTGAAATATTAGCTAAACTCAAAGCAGCATAAAATACAGAAAAAAAGCTTAAATTAGCCAAAACAGCTAGCATGTAGCTAAAATATTAGCTAAACTCCAAAATAGCCTAAAAAATCTTAATAAATGCCAAAATAGTAGAAAAAGCTAGCACAATACCAAATTTTTAAACTTTAAAATCGAAACTTTTTAGTATAATTTTGAATAATAAAAAGACAGGAATTTTATTCCAGAATAAATCAACTTAAAACCTTAAATTTTACTGTCTATAAAAATATATTTTGTCAAAATTATATAAGTTAAAAATAAGCGCAAGATAAAATCGGGCCTTTAATAACAATAAAATAAAATGATCTGGACTGGAGGGCCGGATAGAATTATCCGGAGGGCCAGATCTGGCCCCCGGGCCTCGACTTTGACACATGTGCCATTAGAGAAAGAAATGTATCTGAATGCTTTAATTTTGATTCATAATTTTTTCAACAGAATATTATTAAGCTCTAAATTTCCAAACTGGGGCTCTTGTTCTAATTTTAATTCTGCACCAATGAGTTGATGTCCCTTAGGGAAAAATGCTGAGAAATAATGACATTGTGTGGGGTTGGACTGATCGGAAAAAAGACTTTCCAACTGGGAAAACATGCATGAAAGTCTAAAAAACTAACAAATCCTCCAACCCCACATGTATATCTTTCATTCATTCATTCATTCATTTTCCTGACCGCTTTTTCCCATTCAGGGCCACAGGGGTGCCGGAGTCTAACCCGGTTACTGATGGGCGAAGGGGGGGCTCACCCTCGACAGGTCGCCAGTCTGTCACAGGGCCACATGTATATCTTTCTGCAGACAGCAGAACTACAGCGAAAACAAAAATTCATAAGGATTATTTCTTTTCATTCCAGTCTGGGGGGCCAAAATCAAGTCTTTGATGGGCTGCAAATGGCCCCCGGGCAATAGTTTGCCCACCTCTGATCTAGATTGGATCCACTTGGGTAAAAGAATTCCACTCTTTCATATCACGAGAACCTTAGTTGAATCTTTTTGTTTTTTGGACCATGTGAGAGAGAAAGATACCCCCCGCCCCCCAAAAAAGTTGATCTTACTTGTTTGAAAGGATTCATTTTCTGCAGCAAGCTTCGTTGTAGCGCCTAGTGACTTTTGCTTATGTGACCTCTGCTGTATCGAGCTAGCGAGGCTTGCTTTCCATCGGGCGGCTGCCAAGCTAGCGAGCTTTGCTGTAGCTAGCTTCGTTGTAGTGATCTCCGCTGTCGTGAGCTTCAGTGTAGCAAGCCAACGAGCTCCACTGTATCGAGCAAGCAAGCTCCGCTGTACCGACCTTCATTGTATTGAGCTAGTGTGTTTCTCTGTAGTGACCTGCGCTGCATCCAGCTAGCAAGCTTTGTTGTCCATCGGGCGGCTGCCAAGCTAGCGAGCTTTGCAGTAGTGAGCTTTGTTTTAGCGAGCTAACGAGGTCCACTGTATCAAGCTAGCAAGCTCTGCTGCAACATACTAGCGAGCTCCGCTGTAGGAGCTAGCTAGCTCCGCTGTAGGGGGCCCCACTGTAATGAGCTAGCTAGCTCCGCTGTCCACCGAGTGGCTGGCAAGTGTAGCGAGCCAACCCACTGAGTGCATACAGGAGGTGCAGGTGGGGCCATCACGTAAATTGAGGAAAGACCCATTCAGGGCCACAATTTCTGCCCACTTTTAAACTATATGGGGCCCATCTGTCCTTGCTGGCTGGGATCATGGATAAAGAACATGCTAAAACACAATTTTTATTGGGGTGGGTCTATGAGAAGATGGATGTATGTATGGAAGTTCAGCACAACACTTTTGGAGTCTTGTATCTGTCTTCTCAGAAGATGTGGGACTGCATTGCATGTTTTCTGCTTTTGAATTTCTTTTTCTTGCTTTGAGTTTTCTGTAATAAAGTTTCACAATGATTTGCAGCAACACTTTGAGAACTTCAAGTTATCTCATTCAACTATTTTCTTTTCGTAAAATTTTCTTTATAGAAAAAAACATTAAAAAGTTGCTTCTCCATTAAATTGCACAAAAACACAACATTTTCACCGTTTAGTTTTGAATTATATCCAATTAAGAGTGTAGGAATAAGCATTGCGAGTTATTTATTAACAGACAGAGTCACCAGGGCAATATCAATAAAACCATAGTGCATGTATTGGTGATGGAGGCAGTGAAAGTTTCCTCCAGCTCAGGGTGATGCTGAGGTGATGCAACCAGGAGAGGGGGCAGAGGATCACAGGGCTGCTGCCAGCGGAGGAGCCGACATCCGAAACCGATGCTGCCCGTGAAGCTGTGGGAATAGAAAACTGCTCGTGGCCACACATGGACCCCCGTTGGGTTTTCTATCTGTCCGACATCTATGGAGAGTTAGTCAAATTTGAGGTATGGTTGTTTTAAATCGTTCTGCTGATAAAACGTTGTCTTTTTTGCCTGCTATGCTAACAATGCTAACCTAATGATAGCATTAGCTACCTGAGCTTTTCCATTGCTTTAATGCCAGCGGAATAAACCTCCGGAAAATACACAAGCTTCATCAAATTTTCTCTAACACAATTTTTTTCTTAGCTTTTTGGGCTTGAAATTGTAATTAATAGCTGTTTTAATACTAAAAAGCGAGTACTTTAGCTGTTAAGCTAGCGCTTTTCTTCCGGAACGTTCTCTAAAAGATTTCAAAATAAATCTTTGCTTTTGTCTCAGCCTCCTCGTATTTACTCGGCAAATAGGATGTGATGGTTTAATTAATAGCTTAATTTACTGCATGCTAATTCGATTTGATGAAAAAATATATTATTTATTTAAAAGTGCATCTTAAGTTTTCCCCCGAGGGAATTGACTTGAAGCGCGTTTTTGGATTTAGCAAGTCAATACAAAAATGCCAGTCATGGAATGAAGAAAATAAAAGTTTTTTTTTTAATGAAACCACCTGCACTTATTTGTCAATTTGTATAAAAACTAACGTTTTGTTAGTTCTCACATTGTCGTGTCTTTAGTCACGACTTTCGTTATGCTCATTTAAAGAGGCGTATTTGGTTTTGTTTTGAAAATCCACCGCCAAACAGGAAGTTTGTTAGCTTATACTCTCCGCGTGCCTGACAACAAGGGTAACTAGTTTGTTTTATGTTTTCTCCTTAATTTTATGACGCATTTCGGGTTTAAATCTTGGATATTTTTGTTTGAGCACTTCATAATGTTGCTCGACTGTCTATACAGCAGATTTAAAACCGTTTAAATGAAACACACGTCCATCTTAAACTAAAGGCAGCTGGCTTTCATCGCTGGGCTGCACGTAGTGTTTGTCGAGGTTTCGCCAGTTAATAAGTCCCAAGTTTGGGAGGTTTTGGTTGCTCTACGCTTGACTATTTCAGAAATGCACCCCCTCCTCCTCTAGTGCACTCACAAATTTTCCTAGAATAGCTCAGAGGGACAAATATTTCTCGCCCACCGCCTTCACTTTAGATTAATTTCCTCTGGGTCTCTTTCTTCTAGTCCATTTTCGGCTCTTTCTGATACATCCTGTTGAAAAAAGCAGTATTTGGTGAAAATTGACTAATTTTGAAAATGGTAAACACGTGTTTCAGCTAACATCTTGACTGAAGTCTTTAGACAGAAAGTGTTGCTTGTTTTCATGGTCATGCCAAAGAGAAGCTCTGTTTAGATACATTGAGTTAACATGTGGAAACTAATGAAATGGTTTTGCCGAAGCTCGTGTAATTAAAGACTACATCAATAAGTGTTTGACAAACTAAACCCAAACCATGTCTTTTTATAAAGCAAGGGGGATATTTTGGTTAAATTAAATTCAGTGTTTGGCAGTGCTCTCTCCCTCAGGCAGACTGGTGCCTTCCTGTGTTTCTTTTTAACTCTTTTGAAGTTTATTTACTTTTTATGGGAGATTCCAGAGGAAAAAAAGACTTGATCTTCTGATAGGGCACATGTGTCAAAGTCGAGGCTCGGGGGTCCGATCCGGCTCGCCGGGTAGGGTAATTACTAGGGTAATTATATCCGTACCTGCAGATAATTTTATTTATTGTTATTAATGGCCCGATGTTACTTTACGCTTATTTCTAACTTGTATAATTTGACAAAAAATATCTTTCTGGGGAGTAAAATATTAAAAGTTATTTAAGGTTTAAGTTGATTTACTCTAGAATTATATTCCTGCCTGTTTTTATTCATAGTAATGTTAAAAAGCTTAATTTTAAAAAATTGTCATTCTGCTAGCTTTTTTAGTTTGTTTAGGCTATGTTGGAGTTTAGCTAATATTTCAGCTACATGCTAGCTGTTTTGGCTAATTTAGGCTTTTTTTTCTGTTTTTCAGGCTATTTTGAAATTTAGCTATTTTTTCAACTACGTGCTAGCTGATTCGGGTAACCTAGGTTTTTTTTTTTCTTTTTTTTCTTTTTTAGGCTAATTTGCATTTAGCTCATATTTTAGCTGGCTATCAGCTTCAGCGTTTTCAGTTATTGGCTTCAGTGATTTCAGCTATTAGGTTCAGTGTTTTCAGCAATCAATTTCAGCATCTTCATCTTTCAGCACTATCATCTTTCAGCACTATCATCTTTCAGCACTATCATCTTCAGCGGCCAATTTCAGCTTACAGCATTCACACTATCATTATCACAGGTAATGCTATACATTTAGTCCATAATTATGTTAAAAAGTTATGGTTTTAAAGTTTTTAAAATGTAGTTTTAGAGTGTTCAATAAATGTTTATTCTGTTCGGTCCGCAACCTAAAGTGTGTTTTGGATTTTGGCCCCTTGTGCGACTGCAGTCAAAAGCATAAGCATAAGTTATTAGTGAAGGAATGGTGTACTCATAGCACCACGTCCACGTCCCTCCCCTGCCTAATGAATTTGTAGTGTTTTCTCTGGGCCTTTGTTGTGCGCTCTGTACAGGAACACTGTGCTCTTCTTCTTCCTTTGACGAGCTCGGAGTCGGATCCTTTCAATTAATTAAAACCACGATCAAACGATGTCGGTCCTATTTTGGTCAGGTCAAGTGTCTGCACCCTCCTGACCATGTCAAGCCACATTACGTAATAATTACGCAGGTCTGCCTGGTTCACGGTTCAGTTCATAATTTCAAAGTTATGCTTTACGCAATATGATTGTTTTGTTTACCACAGTTTAAGACAGCATGTAAAATTATTATTAGTAGACCTATTAAACGTTTTCTCTAATATTTGAAAGTATTTCAAATAACTTTTCACATTTTATTTTTCTACAAGTGAAAACTAAAGCTGTCTTACACTTTTTCTGTTTTTTCTTCAATTATTTACACGTAAAGCTTTTAGTCAGACCTACCAGAGGAGGTTTAGTCTTTCAAAGAGGGCAAGTTTAGGAAAAGGCTGCTTATTCTGCCCCAGTTAGCTCATCTGTCACTCCCCTGTGTTTGCTCCCATGTCCTTGCAGAGCCGGTAGAGAAGCCCGTGCTCCAGTTAGTGGCTATCCATTTCAGACATCTGCTTTGACACATTGTGCTGGTCAGATATCTGGGGAGCTGTTGAGTTCAACTGAAAAATGCTTTGGACGAATGAAGCCGGGGCATTTAACAAAGACAGTCCGTGCAGATTGATGCACAAAAATAAGATTTTTTTGGATGGGAAATGCTATTACTTCACATACTTTCTTAACGTACATTTGGCACTACATTATTGCTATATTTTTTTAGGCCTGGTTATTTTTTTTTTTATGGATTTGATGACTTGGAAGAAAAGTGACACAAATATGTTTGTTTTTGATGTTATAGAATGATTCTTGAAGTTGCAACAAAATGCTGCAAAATCAAAGAACTAGAACTATTGTTATTTTTTATGATTGTATTCCTCAGCCACTTAACATATACCTCTGATCTTTGAATTCATTTATTCCTTGTTTTTTTTTTCTTCCTTTTTCCTATGATTTTTTGAAGGACTTCACTGCTTGAAAAACAAAGTCAAGTTTTGATATTTCTTCCCTTGAGCTCCTGGATGCTATCCGGTAGGAGTTTTCCTTCCTGGATTTTTCCACAGAAACTTTCCACTTTCAGGTCCATGCTGGGTGAATTGAAACTTATCAGAAAATTCCCCCTCTGTGTCCAGATGCTGCAGATTTTTGTGGTGTGATCTTTAGTGAGTAATTCTCACAGATCTCTCTGGAATGTTGGTCAGTTTCTCCTCCCGTCTTTTCTTGTGCAAAGACAAATTTGAGTTTTTCAAGATGGGATAACAAAAACATAAGTTGCTGTCGTATCCAGATCCCTTCCTGTTACCACTGACACGAGAACCTCTGCTCTGGATAGTAAATACATGTTTTAACTATCAGACTTTGTGGATGTAATAGAAATGATTATCTTCATTTTTAACATCAACACAATTGTCTTACTGTTTTCAGAAAATCACCTTAAAGGCCCACTCTGATGAAAATTGTGTTTTTGGTGTTATAAACATGTTCTTGTGGTATTTTTCTGATGATGGAGAAGATATATTAAGAGAATTAGGCTTAAAATTGCATTTCTGAGTATTTATTGTTTCCACTCGATTCATAATCTGATTTTCATCTGAGCAGAATCACTTCAGTCACATCAGAACGGTATACCTGCTGGTGACTTGTTTCACCTAGAGTGCAATCTCAGGCAAAACGCGTCATTTAACTTGAATTTATTTCAGCGATTAGAGGAAGTGACTACGCAGAAAACTCTGTCCAGAAAAATATATTTTAACACTGAAAATGATGAAAGTTACTGAAGAAGTTAAGAAATACTGAACTTCACACACAGAGAGAGACAGAGAGTTAACAAATAGATAGAAAATAGAGCAAGTTGCTGGAAAAATATGTCTTCTTCCTCATATCTTACAGTACTAGAGAATGCAGTTTGTTCCTTTTTTAATTAAATTTTGTCATCTTCCGTGCTTCTGTTTAGCGGACAAACTGAGAGAGATGCTGATCATGTTAAAAATAAACGCACAACACCATCGCGTTGCTTAAAAAGTATAAACACCAGTCAGAAGTTCGTCGCAGTTTTAGTGGAGAGTCGCGATCAAATCCAGCCAACATTAGTATGAACGAGACCGCAAGATTGTGGATGTGATGCGAGCGATTACGAATCATGTGGAAGTATAAACCAGCCTTTAG
>NC_050520.1:30563411-30584259 GCF_002922805.2 Oryzias melastigma | reverse complement strand
CCATGTATAATATACGCCAAACACGGTTTTAGCGTGCATATGATACGCAATGGTAGAGAATGGGTTGCGCCGGTGTTATGCCGAGAAGTGCCTGTTTGCCGAGAAGTGCCCACCCTGTCGCGGGAGCGCGCACGCACAACTGAGTAGGATCCTCGTCCTAAAGTGCGTCCCCCTGCCAGAATGCGTCTCCCCGCTCTCAGACATCGTTGATTTGTTTCGGAACACTCGTATTTTGTTCCAAAGAGTCCACAAAGGAGATGGATGATAACAACAGAGATTATTTAGGAGCTTTTGTGGGTTCGCTATGTTTGAGATCGCCTTTTTCGTTTCCAACCGCATATTCTCCATAAAACGAGAGGAGGCTCGGATTTTGTCAGGCAGCTGCAGATCTAACCTGTCAGTCAGTGCACCCCCACCCCCCCGCGCAATAATTTATTGTAGAAAAAAGTATTTAATAATTGTCCGTTGTTACTGTCTCGTTCATAAATCGCGTTTATTTCCTGAAATTAGTCTAAGACTGGTCTTGTTTTCCTTTCTTCATCTTTAATACAAGAAGCTGTCGGTGTTTGACAATAGACCCTATGTGTGTGTGTGTGTGTGTGTGGGGGGGGGGCATCCATGTCAATAAACTCTCAGAAGCCCCAGGATAAAGTATATCTTAATAATCCACCTATTTGAGCAAAAAAGGAGCATTACAAAACCAATACACAATGCAGAGACAGGATAGCCTATGATTCTGGCAGAGGGGACATATCTTGGCACAATCCTGTCCTGTGTGATCACGCCCTGTGAGGGTCAATGGAGAGAGCATTCACGTTTATTTCATGGGATTCTCTGTGTCACTGATTATTTAGGCCTGTCGCATGTATTTCTTCCTTCCCTGGACAGTCTTGAAACGAAAAGGCGGAAAAAATGTGATAACATAAAATAAAACAGTGAAACTAGGATATATGTGAAGGCACTGTGTTCTCATTGATACGTTTATTTCTAATTTTTTTACACATTATTTTATCTAATTTTGTTTTCAACCTCTGCCTCCTCTTGTGCGTCAACATGTGTGGATGTCATTGCTGCATTGTAGGCTATGTCTGTAACATTTGGCATTTCAATAAAACTAACAAAATTATGTTGACTGAATGTGTCACCATCATGTCCATAATCACAGGGGGGGAAGAAAAAAAAAACAAAAAAAGACTTGGATTCAGGCTTGCAACATAACAATTAAGGGGGTGCATTTATCCCCTGGTCATTTCCGCTGGCTGATGAGAATCTCATCCACTTCACAATTTAAGGGAATACAGGAGTAGAAATTTGTATTTGACTTGAAAAATAACTATTCAAAAGAACTCTGAACTATACAAATAAAGTAAGTCATCACGACAAAACACATGTAGTTTAATTGTGATTACAAGATGATCAACAATGTAGAAAGAAGTATTCTCCCCTCCCTTTCCCACACGGAGATGCAGACACTTCACATGTATAAACCCTCTTTATCATGTGGTTGATAGCAAAAACAGCAGAACACTTCTAAAAAGTTGGTTTTGATCTATATTTAATCTTATTATTGGGTCTACCCTCATTCAACGCCTTAATTCTGTCTTGTGCTCAAGTCCTCCCTTTATTTCTCCAAAATCTCTCAAAAAACAGGTTGATTTATAGAACCCCAGATCGACGAGCATCTTTGCATAGTAGATTCACTAAACTCCAGACATTATCGAACCAAATCAGCCACTCTGCCAACTCATTCCCTTACAATGCATTTGTCATTCTTATACAATCCACAGTAAAACAAAGCAGTAATTCAGGAAAAATTAAACAATATGACCTAAAAAATATGTGTAAGGGGCAGATGTGGTTTATTATATTTTATGTGATAAACTGATTTGTTTTCATGCTGTAGTCCCGAGCTCACTTAACGCTCCTTGCTGAAACAATCGTCAGCCCAAAGTTCTGTCAAAAAACCTGTATTTTCGAGTACTTTAGTTATGTAAAGGGAGGGAGGTGGTGCATGAGATTCAATTAGGACGTTCAAACAGTGTAGATGGTCTAGGACAAAAATATATACCAAAAAACACTCCTATGAAGTGTCTTCTTCAACTGTTGTTGTTGATAAACATTAAAAAATAAACTTAAATCAGTCTACATGCAGGAAAGAAAGAAAACTTTTTTTATCATCTCTCAATAACAAGAATGCAAAGTTTGTTTCTTGTTGTATCAGGATATAGGATCATATGGAGGATCTAGTTACAATGGAAAAAACAATCGAAAAAAGTAAGATAGGCCGGTTTTTGCCTCTGTAAATCAATGCATATTCCAAAAATAATAATTATATAAATGTCAGTGAAATATTGCATAAGGAAAGGTCTGAACTTCTAAACATTTGTGTTGTGCTTTCAATGGAATCTATTTAATTTGATTGTGTTATGCAATCAAAACATTGTTCTTGTGTTTTACAATTTTGATTGCATAGGACAGTCAAAATAATGACTGCACTATATAATCAAACTATTGTTCATACGTTTACATCTGTATGCTTTTTGGCCTCTCACATCTCCTGCATGCTTTATGCCATTTCAGCCATTCAACTATCAAAATGTTCTGCTTATTAAGGACATCCCTTCTCTCTACTTCTTTCTACATTGTTGATCATCTTGTAATCACAATTAAACTATGTGTTTTGTCGTGATGACTTACTTTATTTGTATAGTTCAGAGTTCTTTTGAATAGTTATTTTTCAAGTCAAATACAAATGTCTACTCCTGTATTCGCTTAAATTGTGGAGTGGATGCGATTCTCATCAGCCAGCGGAAATGACCAGGGGATAAATGCACCCCCTTGTTATGTTGCAAGTCTGAGTCCAAGTCTTTGTGATCGTGGACATGATGGTGACACATTCAGTCAACATAATTTTGTTAGTTTTATTGAAATGCCAAATGTTACAGACATAGCCTACAATGCAGCAATGACATCCACACATGTTGACGCACAAGAGGAGGCAGAGGTTGAAAACAAAATTAGATAAAATAATGTGTAAAAAAATTAGAAATAAACGTATCAATGAGAACACAGTGCCTTCACATATATCCTAGTTTCACTGTTTTATTTTATGTTATCACATTTTTTCCGCCTTTTCGTTTCAAGACTGTCCAGGGAAGGAAGAAATACATGCGACAGGCCTAAATAATCAGTGACACAGAGAATCCCATGAAATAAACGTGAATGCTCTCTCCATTGACCCTCACAGGGCGTGATCACACAGGACAGGATTGTGCCAAGATCTGTCCCCTCTGCCAGAATCATAGGCTATCCTGTCTCTGCATTGTGTATTGGTTTTGTAATGCTCCTTTTTTGCTCAAATAGGTGGATTATTAAGATATACTTTATCCTGGGGCTTCTGAGAGTTTATTGACATGGATGCCCCCCCCCCACACACACACACACACACACATAGGGTCTATTGTCAAACACCGACAGCTTCTTGTATTAAAGATGAAGAAAGGAAAACAAGACCAGTCTTAGACTAATTTCAGGAAATAAACGCGATTTATGAACGAGACAGTAACAACGGACAATTATTAAATACTTTTTTCTACAATAAATTATTGCGCGGGGGGGTGGGGGTGCACTGACTGACAGGTTAGATCTGCAGCTGCCTGACAAAATCCGAGCCTCCTCTCGTTTTATGGAGAATATGCGGTTGGAAACGAAAAAGGCGATCTCAAACATAGCGAACCCACAAAAGCTCCTAAATAATCTCTGTTGTTATCATCCATCTCCTTTGTGGACTCTTTGGAACAAAATACGAGTGTTCCGAAACAAATCAACGATGTCTGAGAGCGGGGAGACGCATTCTGGCAGAGGGACGCACTTTCGGACGAGGATCCTACTCAGTTGTGCGTGCGCGCTCCCGCGACAGGGGGGGCACTTCTCGGCAAACAGGCACTTCTCGGCATAACACCGGCCCTCCAGGTAATTCTATCTGGCCCTCCAGATCATTTTATTTTATTGTTATTAATGACCCGATGTTATCTTGCGCTCATTTTTAACTTGTATAATTTTGACAAATATATTTTATAGAGAGTAAAATATTGAAAGTTATTTAAGGTTTTAAGTTAATTTATTCTGGAAAAATATTCCTGCCTTTTTATTACTCACATTTATGTTAAAAAGTTACAGTTTTAAAGTTTTAAAAATTGTCATTCTGCTAGCTTTTTGGACTATGTGGGCATTTGCTAAGATTTTTTTAGGCTATTTTGGTGTTTAGCTAAAATTTTAGGTACATGCTAGCTGTTTTGGCTAATTTAGACTTTTTTCAGTTTTTTAGGCTATTTTCAAGTTTAGCTTCAAGTTTTCTGCTACATGCTAGCTGTTTTGGCTAACCTAAGTTTTTTGTTTCTTTTTAGTTATTTAGGCTAATTTGGCATTTAGCTAGTATTTTAGCTGGCTATCAGCTTCAGCGTTTACCTGTTCGGCCCACGATGAGGTTGCCCCGCTTTAATGAACTCCTGCTATTCTGCAGAAACTATGTCCTAGAAAACCACAGATTTTTTAATTTTGGCTAAAAACCACATAATCGTAAGTATGAGCACTGGGAACGAACTTAAAACACAACAAAAGATGATCCGATGGAGATTTTAAACTGTGCAAGAGGACTGTTTGAGAACCTAGCTCGTTACACCATCAGCCTAAACCGTTAGCAGCATTTCTATTTCATGTTTTCTGTAAGATATTTTTAGTTTCTCTTCATCATGGGGAGATTTCAGACCATTCTTCTTTGCGACATTGTGTGAAGTCATTGTGGTTTGTATTTATTTGTGCAAACCCCTCATACAGGGCCAGGAAAGCACCTCAATCAGGTTTAGAACTGGACTTTTACTGCCACACGGCAAAACTTTGTATATGAATTCCTTTATATACAAACAGAGCTCATGATCAACTCATTGTTTAGGAAGATGTTATGATCCCATGACTTTATAGAAACCCAAAAACATGTTTACTTTTTTTGTTTGCAGAAATGAGCACACAGTTTTTCCCACAAACCACTGCTGTAATTTGGGTTAGTTTTTGTGACATTAAATGATGAAACTGTTTCAAGCTTTTTACTTGGAGAAATATCCACATTGTAAGTTTTTTTTAAAGCAAAAACAGCTTTTGACTAGTTTTTAGTGTCATTGATTTTTTTTCAGTAAAACTTCCCCTTGTGTTCAGAAAAGGAAAAAGGTTAATTGAACTAATTTGTGCTATTTCTGGAAGTGATGCTCAGTCCTAGTAACGTTGCCATTTGGCTATCTTTGTTTTTAACATATTTATTTGAATTTTTTTACTATAAATTGAGAAATTACTTATTTCCTCAAACGCAACACCTTGTACTTTCTAACTTTTGCATAATCATGTACTACAATTTATACAAAACAAATAATGAAGGTTTAATTTTAACTTTTTGATTTCAGATTTAATTTGGACCGGGTGTGTGGGGGGTCTGGAAAAAAATAAGGTATACAAATCTGAGGTTGTGACGAGACACGACCACTACCACCTTATTTTAAGCCAGGAGAAACCCTGTTTCCTTAAGTCAGATCAAATGTTTAATGTTACCGGTTATTATAGGGCTTTGTGTCTGTCCCAGTGCTAAAGACCACCATGATGGGAAATGCCAGCTCAAATCTCCCACTGAAATTGTTGTTATTGAGCAAATTCGATCAGGTTTGATAGCGGTGTGTTTTAGGAGGGCAGAAAAGACAAAAGAGGACCAATTACAACGCCGCTCGCGGCTTTAATTTTTAGATTATGTGCTCATTCAGCTGAGATTTCAGAGCTATTTACTTTGGGAGTAATCTAAACATTTGTGCTGCTGCTGAAACCACTGGGCTCCATTTAAAGTCTGATTTACTGCTTGTGCGTGATTTATTTTTATGTCCATATCTAAACAACTAATTGCTCAGGGAAACAACAGAGCACTTGGTAAGTTGTAACTGGATTTCCTGTGTACAATCAATCACTTCAGCTTGCTTTTTCCCTCACGTGAGCTCCATCACATCCAAGTTTGTGCTTAAGTGCTTGCTTCTTGTTTGCACAGTAGTTTTCTACACATATTTTCCTGTTGATCGAGTCGAAATCTGTGGAGACGTGGGCTTGCAATCTAGAAAAGTATTTTTAAAAATTACGTCCAGCATTAACACATGTTAAATTCTTGACTTTTCTGGGTACCACAATTTACATTTGATAGAATATTTTTAGACAATCTGCTTCGAATTGTGTTGGAAACTTGAAATCCAATCCAAACGATTGGGATCAAGAATTTTCCAGCCAGTTTGAATCATTTTTCCATTGTCAAGTTGTTTAAATAAAGCTGTGTGCTGGTATGAGAGAACCCTACACAGTCCTGACACGTTGTCATTGAAAAATGAAAAGGAGTGCTCATTAAAAGAGCATCTGACCCATCTTTTTTTTTTCAGATCATGCTTCTGGTTTGAATGGTTTCACTGTTTATTCTGTGATATGATCTCCATTCAAAGGAGGAGACTGCTAATCACTGCTCCTCACACGCAATCCAACAACAGAAATCACCCACAAGATCTGTATTGTCATCCATCTTTCAGCTGACAGGCACATGCTGCCACACAAGAGGTATTCATGGAGCTCTGAAGGCTTTAAGTTCAATGTTTACTCTCCATGTGAGGTAGCTTACAGCTCCTAACTACCAAATGTCAGAGAAAATCCCTCAAACTGCAAGTGTGCCTCAAGAAACAACAACAGCAGCATCTCTAGAAGCTTTTTAATCACAGACGCAGAACAGTTTTTCTATGAGAAGCATGTGGTTAAATTCAATCGCACAAGGAGCCAAAATCCAAAACACACCTTAGGTCGCTGGCCGAACAGGATAAACATTTATTGAACACTCTAAAATTACATTTTTAAAACTTTAAAACCGTAACTTTTTAACATAATTATGAACCAGACATGTAGCACTTCCTGTGATAATTCTATTGTGAATGCTGTCAGATGAATTTGGCTGCTGAAGATGCTAGTGCTGACAGCTGAAGATGCTGAAAACATGAAGCTGATGGCCAGCTAAAATATTAGCTAAAATTAGCTTAAAAAACAAAGGTTAGCCAAAACAGCTAGCATGTAGCTGAAAAAATAGCTAAACTTCAAAAAAGAAAAAAAAAAGAAACTGAAAAAGGCCTAAATTATCCAAAACAGCTAATTAGTGAATATTAACTAGCCCCTAACAGCCTAAAAAACTTTTGAAAAAGCCCAAATTATCCAAAACAGCTAGTAAGTAGCTGAAATATTAGCTAAACTCCAAAACAGTCTAAAAAACTAAAAGAAAAACGAACAAAATTGGCTAAAACAGCTAGCATGTAGCTGAAAAAGTAGCTACACTTCAAAAAAGCCTAAAAAAACTGAAAAAAGCCTCAATTGGCCCAAACAGCTAGCATGTAAATATTAGCTTAACTCCAAAATAGCCTAAAAAACAACAAAAAAAAAATAAAAAATTAGCTTAAACAGCTAGCATGTAGCTGAAATATTAGCTAAACTCCAAAATAGTCTAAAAAATCTTAGCAATTGCCCAAATAGTCCAAAAAGCTAGCAGAATGCTAATTTTCACAACTTTTAAACCATAACTTTTTAACATAATTATAAATAATAAAAGGCAGGGATATTATTCTAGAATAAATCAACTTAAACCTTAAATAACTTTTAATATTTTACTCTCCGTAAAAATATATTTTGTCAAAATTATACAAGTTGGAAACGAGCTCAAGATAACATCCGGATATTAATAACAATAAAATAAATTGATCTGGAGAGCCGTATATAATTACCCAGAGGGCCGGATCCGGCCCCCGGTCTTGGCTTTGACACACGTGCATTATGGGATGTTCCTCTGTGGAAACTATTGCCTCTTCCTGGAAAATCGATGCTATCCGTTCTGACATGCACCCCTCTTTCATCTGTCTGCAGGTTGGGCTGTAAATGTGTCGGCATCAAAAAGCTCAGCATGAAGAAGTCGGCCCGGCCATCGGCAAGTAAGGTCAACGGAGGCAAGTCCGAGACTGCTGGCACCGGAAAGTCTGCGCCCAAAAGCCTCCCCTCCGGCCCACTGCCCAAGGTGAAGCTCGCCGTGCTTTGGCCATTTACAGGTTTGTACCCTTGAGTTTGGTTTTATGATGTTTTTCATTCTTCCAGGTAAAAAGTAACGATGACCTGTTAGCTGCTGTGGCTGGAGGAACCGCTGCATCAAACAGCTCTGTCACTAAAACCAAGAAGACTGCCTCTGTTGGAACGACTGCAAGCAGTTTGGACAGCAAGCCAAAGTCAACGTCAGGTCAATAAAACAGACAAAATCACATCTGTTTTTTATCTTTAGTAAATTAAAACTGGTTTGACTTTTTTTTATTTTTTTTAACAGGTGCTTTATCCAAGCGTACAACATCAACCACTTCCAAGGAGCCCAGCTCACAGAGAGACCGTCTCCGGACCTCCAGGACGTCATCTGCTAAAAAGCAGCTGGTGTCAGGGACGGCAGCGGGAGATGTGGCCTCAGGGAAGCGCTCCCGGAACCAGATCCTGCAAGAGTCAGACGGCCGCATGAGCAAGTCCAAATCAGATAGCCAGATTAGTGATAAGGTCGTTCTAGAAGCCAAAGTGAAAGATCTGCTGAGTTTGGCCAAAAGCAAAGATGTAGAGATCCTGCACCTCCGCAGTGAGCTGAGAGACATGAGGGCCCAGCTCGGCCTGGGGGGGAAGGAAGCGTCGCCGCAGGAAGAAGCCGGGGAGGAA
The DNA here is from genome assembly GCF_002922805.2 of Oryzias melastigma. Classification (NCBI taxonomy): domain Eukaryota; kingdom Metazoa; phylum Chordata; class Actinopteri; order Beloniformes; family Adrianichthyidae; genus Oryzias; species Oryzias melastigma. The sequence goes on along the minus strand of NC_050520.1, from coordinate 30,575,469 downwards.
GAGAAGCCCCAGGTTTCTGCCATCACTGCAGCCGACGTGGAGTCCACTCTGATTCTCCTGCAGGAGCAGAACCGGGCCATCCGAGAGGAGCTGAACCTGCTCAAGAGCGAGAACCGCATGCTGAAAGACCGCCTCAACGCTCTGGGCTTCTCTCTGGAGCAGAGGCTCGACGGCTCCGACAAGCTCTTCAACTACCTCTCCCTGAGCCCCGACCTGGCGGTGGGGGGGACGCCGAGCGACCCTGGCTGCACGGGTACGCTGACCTCATCGGTGGAGGGCTCCGCCCCGGGCTCGCTGGAGGATCTGCTCGCAGGGCATCAGCATGGAGGCTCGGCTGACAACCTGGACAGTGAATCCAGTGAGGTCTACCAAGCCGTGACTTCCAGCGACGACGCTCTAGACGCCCCCTCTGGAGCCTCCTCCTCGTCCGAGTCCGAGTGTGCTCCGAGCACCGAGCGCTCCCGAAGGGGCAGCAGTGGCAATGCCAGCGAGGTGTCTGTGGCCTGTCTGACGGAGCGCATCCACCAGATGGAGGAGAACCAGCACAGCACCGCCGAGGAACTTCAAGCCACCCTACAAGAGCTAGCTGACCTGCAGCAAATCACCCAGGAGCTCAACGGCGAGAACGAGCGTCTTGGGGAGGAGAAGGTCATCCTGATGGACTCCCTGTGCCAGCAGAGTGACAAGCTGGAGCTGTACGGCCGCCAGATCGAATACCTTCGCTCGCTGCTGGACGAGCACCACATTCCCTACGTGCTTGAGGAGGACATCAAGAGCGGTCGCTACTTGGAGCTCGAGCAACGCTATGGAGACCTAGCAGAGAATGCCCGTTTTGACAGAGAGCAGCTCCTGGGAGTGCAACAACATTTGTCCAACACACTAAAGATGGCAGAGCAGGACAACGCCGAAGCCCAGGAGATGATTGGAGCGCTGAAGGAGAGAAACCACCAGATGGAGCGCATCATGGATTCAGAGAGGCAGGATCGAGTCGCCATGGCGGCCGCGCTGGACGAGTACAAAGCAGCGGTGAGCAACGAGCAGGCCGAGCTGAACCGCTGCAGAGCCCAGCTGGAGCAGGAGAGGCAGAGGGTGGCCGAACTGTACTCGCTGCACACCGCCGGCGACAAGAACGACATCTGCCAGCTGCTGGAGGGAGTACGGCTGGGCAAGGAGGAGGCCGAGGCCAAAGCTGCCAAGATGGAGGCGGAGCTAGAACAAGCACACATGGAACTCAATCGACTGCAGGAGACCTTCAGCAAGGTGAGTTAGAGCTCAAACAATTGGAAGAAGTAAATTCAATTAAGTGGAGCCAATTAACCAGAAAATCAAAAGAAATACTGTTGTGACGTCACCTAAAAGCTCTAGTAGTTCCAACAGAATTCTCTTAAAAACAATGTCATAAAACCACAACGATGAGACTCGGAAACTCATTAAAATGTGGTCGGGTGAATTCATCCTTCTCTTCTGTTTTGACTCCGCCCCCCACTGCTCTGCATTACAGCCGTCTGATCAAAGTTTGTCTTCCACTTTATTTATTAAGATAAAAGATTGCTTTTGTCCAGAAACTACAAATACATGCCATATTCTCTCTTTAATTCCATAAAATATCTGTTGCAGAATCTAAAAAAGTTCATGTTAGTCAGAGTTTTATTCCGTTGATCTCACAGCTGCACAGCAGGACGCATGAGGGCGTCTGTCGGGTCCAAAAAGGACACTGCTCATATGACACTACCAAATCCGAGTCCCCGATTGGTCAAAGTTCCACCTGGTTTAATTTTCAACATGTCTTGTTCGGAGAGCCTGAAAATGCTCGTAAAATTTTAGTAGTGATGCGTAAATGTGAGAGTTTGAACACAGAAGCCCGAAACACTCGTTCACTTAGACTGTCATTGGAAGTAGTCACTTAAGCAGAGGCCGGTGTGACATCAGAGTAATTGTGATTTTCTCCATAGATTTACAGCTCCATCTTTTCCACACAAAAATCCTCCTCTCACCTGATGCTTCCGCTCAGCATGCTCTTTCTTCTGCCTGCAGCTGGACCGAGAATACAGAGACTTTCAGCAGCAGGTGCAGCAGCAGATGGCGGAGCAGGAGCGAGCGCTGGAGAAGCAGCGCGTGGAGCTGCAGGGGAAAGAGACGGAGATCGCAGACATGAAGGAAACCATCTTTGAGCTGGAAGACGAGGTGGAACAGCACCGAGCCCTGAAACTCCACGACAACCTCATCATCTCAGACCTGGAGAGTGAGTCCTCCTCTGCCCTCACGCTTTTCTGGAACATCCAAACTTTTAGTTATTCATCTTCTGACCTCAGGAAAGGATCATTTAGGAAACATCGATCACCATGAATGTGTTTTCTTCCTCAGACTCTGTGAAGAAGCTGCAGGATCAGAAGCATGACATGGAGAGAGAAATTAAGATTCTTCATCGTAGACTGAGGGTGAGATGCTCCTTCATCATCTTCATTAAGTACTGTTTACTTTTTTCTATTTGGAGTCAGAGTGTAGTAAAGTTGAACAAAGTTGTGAGCGTTCAGCACCAAAAAAATACACTTTATTTTAAAATATTTGAGTCAGTGAGACCAAAACTTTCTTTTGTGTTTATGTTTCAGGAAGTTTTAGTAAAAAAACTGTTACACTTTGACATGAATCCTGCCATCAGGAGGTCTGGGCTGAAGGGAATTGATTTTTTATTTTTTGTCAATGTTCTTTTAGAAAACGCATTGTGGATTCATTCAATCCATGAACAGATTTTCTTGCTTTAAAAAAATCAAATCATGAAAGTTTCAGTTCAGTTTGAATTAGGGCTGGGTTGATAAATCAATTCATTGATCTGAATCAATCTAAGCTTAATAGATCAATAATCGATTCATAAAAGGAGAGATCGATTTAGCACATAAAGCTACAGTCTGCTAGCTTAATGCTAACATGTTATGGGGTTTCCCATAGGACGGCTAAAGCTAACGCTCGGTCGACCTAATTTTCCAAACTCTTTTTAGAAAATGTTTTTTTAAGTAACCATTTTTGGTCTAAAACAAAGTTTTTGCTCATACTTTGTTTATTCTTCTTGATAAAAATGAACTGCTATAGTGCGATCACCACCTAGTGGCCAAACTGAAACGTCCTCCAGGAGAAGCAGAACAATGTTTACAATGTTAATGATCTGAACATTTTAGTTAGAACTTCTCCTTTAGAGAATCCATGTAACACTGGATGATATTAACAATCTCATTATTTCACTGATACATTTGCAGTATATGAACTGGATCAGATTCATATAAATATATTCAAATCATATAGTGGATTATTCATTTATTTCTAAATAGATGTGTTTTGAATGTGTAAACTCAAAATTGAATTGAATCGAATTGAATTAAGGACATTGAAAGAATCGGGGGAATAATAACAAAAATAGAATCAATCCAAGTTCTGGTGAATTGAATCAAATGGATTCTGGAAATTATTATCGATACTCAGCCCTAGTTTAAATGAGTAACAGTAGTTTATCTTAGGATTGGTTTTTGAAAAAAACTCAATTTTAGTTTCATAAATCTATTTAAATTGTAATTCACTCCTTTAGTTTATATCCATTCAAGACTAGCGTGTGTGTGTGTGTGTGTAGGCATGAAGTTGCCTGTGGCGTTACCACGTTCTACATTTAAAGTTTGGGCTGCATGGCGGTGTAGTGCTTCAAATCCCAGCTGAGTCCTTCCTTTCTGTGTAGAGTTTGCATGTTCTCCCCATACAGGTGTTTCTCCAGGCACTCTGGCTTCATCCCACAGTCCAAAGACACGTTTCATAGATTCATTAATGACTCTGAATTGTCACTAGTGTGTACTTGTGTGGTTGTGTGTCCCTGCAACAGACATGCAACCTTTTCAAGGTACAGCAACCACAAAAGTTCAGATTCAGCAGGTTTGAAAGATGGTTGGATGTTCAAAGTTGACCTTAATACAGTTGTTTGACAACAAAGTATATCCTTGGAAAAATTTCCTGCAGATTATGTTGAAAAAAAACCCAAAACACACATAAACAAAGGCTTAAACTGCTGCTTCATTGGAACTTTTGTTCATTCTGACACAAACAATTAGGTCTAAAGGTGACGGTCTTTAGCTATAACGCAACACAAAATTAGGTTAGTTTAACACTAACAATGTATTTCAGTGAATGTCAGTGAGGGAGGGGGGTGGGGGTGGGGGTTACCACAGTGCTGCCACAAACCATTATTTTAATAGTCGACAAATCAGGTCATACATAAAGTGGATGTAAAACATACATCTTAACCATCATTAGCTTTAAACTAACTAAAAACTAGATATATTCTGCTATTTGGCTGGTGAAGATGCTGAAATTGATAGCTAAAAATGCTGAAGCTGATAGTGAGCTAAAATATTAGTTAAATGCCAAATTATCGTAAAAATAAAAAAAGTTTAAGTTAGCCAAAACAACTAGCGTGTACCTGAAATATTAGCTAAACTCGAAAACAGCCTAAAAAACAAAAAAAAGAGTAAGTTAGCCAAAATAGCTATAATGCTGCAGAAATATTAGCTAAACTCCAAATTAGCCTATGAAACTGAAAAAATTCTAAATTAGCCAAACTAACTAGCATGTAGCTGAAATATAAGCTAAACTTTAAAGTAGCCTAAAAAATCCTTAATAAAAGCCAAAGTAGTCCATAAAGCTAGCAGAATGCCATTATAACTTTCAACTTTACTAAACTCAAACTCCATATAATATAAAGTAACGACTAATCGACTATTAAATTAGTCGTTGACTATTTTTCAAGTTGATTAGTCGACTAATCATTCCAGCCCTAGTCTACCATGCTCAACAGTTGTCTTCCTGTCATCTGCAGTGAAAGTGCTGATGGTAATAATTGTTAGGGATGAATTAGACTTAATTGTTTGACACTTTGGTGGAGAACCACTGAGAAAGTGGTCAAAGTGAAGGACATGTTTGTGTAGCGCTATATTTAGCTCCCTGCTGTCCTGCTGCAGGAGGAGTCCATGGAGTGGCGTCAGTTCCAAGCGGATCTGCAAACAGCTGTGGTCATAGCTAATGACATCAAATCGGAAGCACAGGAAGAGATAGGAGACCTGCGGCGCCGACTGCAGGAAGCACAAGAGAAGAACGAGAAATTGGGCAAGGAGCTGGAAGAGATTAAGAGCCGCAAGTAAGACATGTGAACGGCACCAAGCAGTCAGGGGGACACCTCCTCGTCCAGCAATTAGTTCCAGCCATCGTAGATCAGATGCATAAATCTGATTTTGTCAGGGGGCTGATTGAGGGGGGGTTGTTTTTTCCAGGCAGGAAGAGGAGCGAGGCAGAGTGTACAACTACATGAATGCAGTGGAGAGGGACCTGGCAGCCCTCAGGCAGGGGATGGGCCTGAGCCGACGCTCCTCCACCTCCTCAGAGCCCTCCCCTACAGTGAAAACACTCATCAAGAGCTTCGATAGTGCCTCACAAGGTACCGCAGAGATGTCAGAGCGGTCTCTCCACAATCAGAGTAATGAATGATTGTTCCATTTGTGATTCATAAAAACCAGATCCTCCTCCTCTTCTTAGCTTTCCTTTTGTCCTGGTTGCTTTAGGTCCACCCTCCAGTCCAGCTGCTGCAGCTCCAACAGCCTCCGCGCCCCCGTTACCACGCACCCCCCTCAGCCCCAGTCCTATGAAGACTCCCCCAGCTGCAGCTGTCTCCCCCATACAGGTACAGAAGGACCCAATCACATGTGGTTTGCAATTCAGGTCAACAAGTGAAAGAACACTAAAATGATGCTAAATCTGGATTTATCTGTTTGCTTTATGAACTTGATTAACAGCAATCAGTCTTTGAAGTCCCACTCTGATCATCTTTTGATCTACTGTAAAAGCATTTTCAGTTCACGCCATTTTTAGACAAAAAAAAAAAAAATCAGAATCATTTTCAAGACATAGTTCCTGCAGAGTGGCAGGAGCTTATTCGAAATTCACCCGAGTTGTGGGCGGGACTGTTAGGAGCAACCCCGCCCCCTTTCTGTCACCCATAACACCACTATTTGTATTAAGATCCACTCTAATAAAAATAATCTTTTTTGTGTTTTTAGCATGTTTTTGTTGTATTTATCTCACAATAGAAGACCAATATAAAAGGATTTATGATTAAAACTGAGTTTTTCGTAATGAAGTGGATCAGAAAACTGAGTGCTGGAAAAAGCTCTGACTAATGTAATGGGTGTACCAAAGTCTCTCTTCTCCACTCAGCCTCATGCTTAGGTGAGTGAGGAATCAGAAACTACCTCTGGATTGATCTAATGTTGCATATTTTGTTGTATTAGCTTTAGATGCAATCAGAGCTCTCAGCGATGGTGAGGGGGGCGGGGTTGCTTCTAGCCAAAAGTCTCTGTTAGCTACTTCTGCTGTGAAAATATGTCTTCAGAGTGGCTCTTTAAAGACCAGAGATATGTGGAACTGTCACATTTTATGAAATAAGTTTTACATCAGTTCAGGAAAAATATGCATTTACATTCTGTGACACAAGTGAGACGAGAGCGGTTTACCCATCCCGTATGATTTCCCTAGAAAAAAAGCTGCAGAGATGATCGGGAAGTGCTTCTGCCTCTTAGGTCAAACAAACAACGATATCAAAATATACACGGCAATATTAGCAGCTTCGTTTGAGGCAAACGAGCCATGAAACCACAATAAGAGGAAGTCTGAGCTGCAGGTGATTTGAGGTCCAGCGGTGGACAAAGTCACTCAAAAGTGACTGAAGAGAGGAAACAAAGCTGCAGCATGCTGTGTAGAAAGCAGGGATGACAAGATCAGTCGATTAGTCGCGACTACTTCAACTGTGGAAATGGTCGACAACTAATTTGCTAGTCGACGAGTCGTTTTTTGTTTGTTTATTTCCTTGGTTTTATCTTTCTAATTTCAGCTCTGCCATTCTCTTTATTATTCCTTATTAATCTTTTTGATTCGTATAAACTCAATCACACTTTCAGCAATTTCTGCAATCTTGATATCAAAACGTTCACCTCGTTGAGTTTTACATTCCTGCTTTTACTTTTGGCATTTGTACATTTTATGGTTTTTAGGATTTATTGCAATTTATGCCATTTTTTTTTCCAGCCCCATTGAAAATGAATAGGACTTTTTTTTACAAATTTCTCCAAATTCTGCAATGAAAACATTCAGCACGTTCAGGACATTCATGCTTGTACTATTACTTATGCATTTTTTTGAAATTTTATGCAATTTTTGAAATTTTATGCCAATTCTGCGTTTTTTTTGTATACTTAATTCTTCAAATATTTGTGCACTTTCTGAAATATATGCAAGTTTGGTATCAAAGCATTCAGCCCGTTCTGGATATTCATGTTTATACTTTTGATATTTATACCTTTTTATGCATTTGACATTTTTTGCAATCTTTTTTCACAAGATTATTCCAATTCTTTGTGCACTTTGAAACCAATGCAACAATGGTATCAAAACGTTGAGGACATTCCTGGTATTACTCCTGGTATTTGTACATTTAACTCATTTTTTTTTTTCTATTTTTGCAACTTTTTTTATCCTTTTCATTCCAATTCTTTGTGAACGTTAAAACCAATGCAATATTGTTATTAAAAGGGTCATTCCTGCTATTACTTTTGGTATTTATACATTTTTCACAATTTTTGCAAATTTTCGAGAAAATTTTCAATAATAACAAAAAAAAAAATCTGCACTTTCTGCAAATTATGCAAGTTTGGCATCAAAACGTTCATAATGATCAGGACATTATGCAGCAATAAAGTTTCTTCAGCATCTCTAGTGAACACATTCAGCAAAAAGCATTCAAACTAGCACAGAGATCTGCAACCTGCAGCTCCAGATTCACATGTGGATCTTTTATTGAAATAGTTTCATTCTCTTATGTGGAAATTCCTATCATCAAATTGGAGGCTGATATCTCAAAACAACAGAGCATGGTTACATAGATACTGGAATTTTCCTCTATTGCCTTTTTATTTCAAATAGATTTCTTTATTTCCTGTTGCAGAGACATTCCATCCCTGGATCCATGTCAGCCGCCAAACCTCTCTCATCCTTAAGCGACAAGAGACCCAGCTACACGGACATCTCCATGCCAGGTGAACGGCTCTCTTGTGGAAATGAAAGCAGGAAATGTTGGATCACACGGCCGGTGTTGCATAATCCCTTTGTCTGCCGGGGTCTCTCCGTTTTAAGAATTAGCGAGTTAGACCGCACCGTCTCTCATGACAATCGGGGTCTTGAGTTCCCCCGAGGCCGGAGTTAGAAATAACCATGTTTAGGAGACGATAAGAGGGATGTAATGAGGCAGCGGTTCCCTCCGTTTATTCTGGACAGTAATGAGTTCAAGTGCTTCATGTGAACGTGCAGAGCCCACCATAAGCTTCCATGTTTTGTTTACTTTTCCATGATTAAATGTTTTCCTGGTGAGCTGCTCGGATGTCGGCATTCCCTGAATTGAGAAAGACTGGAATGTTGCTCCTCTGATGACCCTGACTCCTTTGAGTTCAAAGGAGGAGCCGTGTAAAGACTGTGATGTGTCCACAGCCGACCACCTCCTCAGGGGAAGCTCGGCGAGCCGACCCCCGCCCGTCCTCCAGAGGGTTTCCAACATGGACTCCACCAAGACCATTTCAGGTTTGACACTTTCAGGGGTGTAATAACTCATTTAGTGGCCCTGTGGTAGAGTGTTTGCCCTGAGACGGGAAGGTTGTGAGTTCAAATCCAGGCCGAGTCAAACCAAAGACTCTAAGAATAAGACCCATTGCCTCCCTGCTTTACTCTCAGCATTCAGAATTGGGGGCTAAATCACTAAATCAGGGGGGTCAAACATAATAGTGTATTCCAGCCCAGTTGTGAAGAGAAAAATATATAAGGATGTTGAAAAAAAGCAAGTTTTTAGCCCATTTCTGTGGCAAGTTGTGGTTATTTAAAGAAATGTCTGCAATGTGCAATTCTGCCACTAGGGGAGCAAAGGAAAAGTAAACCAGCATGATGAGATCAGGAAATAAGCAGCATTTCTTTGCAGGAGGGGGCCACGTCTAGTAAGATGCAGTTAGGTTCCCTGCCAGCCTCACTGCTGTTAATGTACTCTAAACATTATCAGGTGTGACAACACAAATACCAAAATGTTGTTTAAAAAGAAGAAAGATTGACGCGGAGTGCTGAGTTTTCTGGGAAAAATAAACAAAACGGAAACAAAGTTACAGATAAGAAGTTGACCAAAGTTTGTTTTGCTATTATGTTTCTGGTCCGGCCCACTTGAGATCAGACGGGTTGAATGTGGGCCCTGAACCAAAACGAGTTTGACACTCCTGAATGGTTCCTGAGTCTGCAGCTCCTCCAAGGAATGAGTCAATGTGGAGAACAAAAGTCACACACCGAGGTGCGGGACAGCTATATTTAACAACAATTTCATTCATATCATAATCTGTGTCTTACTATTCGATTCAGTCGATATTCATTTTGAACCATCCTGAACTACAATGGATCCAGGACATCTTTACCTAAAACTTCAACCAGTGTGACTCAGAGAGAAATACTTAAACTCAGTTTTAGGGTCACAGGTCTGATTTTTTTTTTCAGATCAATAAAAAAAACAAGATATAATCCTTAAATATTTTTTGAAAAGCTTCAAAACAAATATTTTTGATAAAGCATATATATAAAGTACTTCTAAACATATGCACACACACGTTAAGGCTTATTTATAAAAATCTTAAACACAAACAAAATGCTAAAACATGATGACAAAACATTCACCAAATCTACAAAAACTGAGAGAAAACCATAGTGTTGAAAATATCAAATCTATCTGGAGAACCCCCTAAAATGCTCATTTTCTCTTGTCCCATCCCCCATAATGTCCAAATAATTAAAAAATCTAACATTTTTATAACGGTATAAGTCCTTTAGATCAAAAACGTACCTCACACAGATAGATCTGGTTATATCGTAGGACTATAAATCATGATTAAGTCGATTACACCCCTATAAAGTCTGGAAATATTCTTCTTTAAAAGAAAACATTTAAGGAAACTATTTTTCTGTCTCCTCTGCAGTGACACGTAGAAGCAGCGAGGAGATGAAGAGGGAGATGTCAGCTCCTGATGGAGCCCCTTCATCCAGCCTTCTTCACCAAGCAATGAGTGCCGCCTCCTCCCCACTGTCCCTGTCCTCCTCCCCCACCGCCTCCATCACCCCGACAACCCGCAGCCGCCTCAGGTGACGCATTTAAACGCTCTCATGAATGTCTGCAAACGCCATGCCTGCCTCTGGTTTGACTAATCTACCAGTGCAACATGCAGCAGGTCCTGTCGGGTTTCTGCCTGGCCACAAAAGCCATCTGGGTGCTCGAGCAGCGAGAATCTGTGTCACCGAAAATCTGCTTCATGCTTCCCTCACAGAGAAGAGAGAAAGGACCCGCTGGCAGCGCTGGCCAGAGAGTACGGAGGCTCCAAGAGGAACGCGTTGCTGAAGTGGTGCCAAAAGAAGACTGAGGGGTATCAGGTGTGTTCCACAGATCCAACAGGTTTTGTGCTCTTTTATGCAATGAAATCATTTTTATTCAGTCTTTGCTCTAAAAACAAACACCCTAGCAGCTCTAGTTTGGGTTTCTGTAGTCCACATGTGTCAAAGTCAAGGCCCGGGGGCCGGATCCGGCCCTCGGGGTGATTCTATCCGGCCCTCCAGATCATTATATTTTATTATTATTAATGGACAGATGTTATCTTTCGTTATGCACAATTTCTAACTGGCCCTGAGACGGACTGGCGACCTGTCCAGGGTGTACCCCGCCTTCGCCCATCAGTAGCCGGGATAGGCTCTGGCACCCCGCGACCCCGAAAGGGAAGAAGCGGTCAAGAAGATGGATGGATAGATGGACAATTTCTAACTTGTATAATTTCGCTCAAATATTTTTTTATGGAGAATAAATTCCAAACGTTATTTAAGGTTTAAGTTGATTTATTCTGGAATAATATTCCTCCTTTTTATTATTCATAATTGTGTTAAAAAGTTACTGTTTTAAAAATGTCGTTTTATAGTTTTCAAATGTTTATCTTGTTCAACCCGTGACCTGACGTATGTTTTAGATTTTGTGTGATTGAGTTTGACCCCCCTGCTGTAGTCCACATAGCTGCTGCAAAGCCTAAGAAGAGCTTCCTGTGGAGTTTTTTTTTTTTTTTTTTTAGCCAGTGAAAATCGTCTTTGCAAAAACAGATGCCACAAAGTTAGGAGGTGAGAGTAAAGATAAAGATCTGTCTCTGCCACATTGATGCAGTGTTTCCTGCCCTCAGACTGTGGTTGGAAAGCTGTTGTTTTCTTTTTTAATTCTCACGTTGCCGTGATAGTCTTTGTACGTCATTGTCTGGGTTTTTCTTATTTAAAAAAGAAAACGCATTCAAAGCAACATTAAAAGTCATAGTTTTGAAGTGAGAAAAGTACGGCTGGGTATCGCCAATAATGTCCAGATTTGATTTTTTTCCGATTTTTTAAAAATTCCTTTTGATCCACTTATGTCAATTTGATTCAATTCAATTTTGAGTTTCTATGGTTTATACATTTAGAAATACATTAATAATCTATATATGTGTTTTGAATATATTCATATTATCTGATCCAGTTCACATACTGTAAAATGTATTAGTGAAAAAAGGATTGTTAATATTGTACAGAGAAGCTCTAACAATTATTCTGCCTCTCATTGAGAGCGTTTCAGTTTGACCACTAGGTGGTGATAGCACCATAACATTACCCCTTATTCCAGAAGAAGAAGAAGAGAGTATGAGCAAAAAAAGGTAGTTTAGACAAGTGGTCCCCAACCACTGGGCCACGGACGGTACCAGTCCACTATTTTAGGCCAACAATTGTTACTTTAAAGATATTTCCTTAAAATAGTTTGGAAAATTCATACCTGTGAGTTTATGAAGATGTTCATTTAGTCAGCAATGTATGTTTAGGTCAGAGGTGTCAAACTCAATCGCACAAGAGGTCAAAATCCAAAACACACCTTAGGTCATGGGCCGAACAGGATAAACAT
>NC_050520.1:30513743-30563252 GCF_002922805.2 Oryzias melastigma | reverse complement strand
CAATGTATGCTTAGGTCAGGGGTGTCAAACTCAATCACACAGGGGGGCAAAATCCAAAACACACCTTAGGTCATGGGCCAAACAGGGTAAACATTTATTGAACATTCTAAAACAATTTTTTTAAGACTTTAAAAACTTAAGTTTTTGACATAATTATAGCATCACCTGTGATAATGTTAGTGTGAATGCTGTAAACTGAATTTGGCTGCTGAAGATGCTGAAGCTGATAGCTAAAAACGTTGAAGCTGATCGCTGAAAACATTGAAGCTGATAGCCAGCTAAAATATTAGCTAAATGCCAAATTAGTCTAAAGAAAGTAGGTTAGTCGGAACAGGTAGCATGAAGCTGAAAAAATAGCTAAACTTTAAAATAGCTTAAAAAAAGTAAGCTAGCCAAAACAGCTAGCATTTAGCTGGAATATTAGCTAAACTTCAAAATAGCCTAAACAAATCTTAGTAAAAGCCAAAATAGTTCAAAAGCTAGCAGAATCCACATTTTTAAAACTTTAAAACCATAACTTTTTAGCCTCATTATGAACAATAATAATCAACTTAAACCTTAAAATATTTTACTCTACATCAGAATTATTCAAGTTAGAAATAAGTGCAAAATCGAGCCAAAAATAACATTAATATAAAATGATCTGGAGGGCCGGATCCGGCCCCCTGGCCTTGACTTTGACACACGTGGTTTAGGTGGACCAAGCGTTAGCATTAGCACTCCTATGAGAAATCCCATTATATATTAGCATCAAGCTAGTGGACTTTAGCATCATGCGGTAGATCGATGTCTACTTTTATGGATCGATGATTGATCTATTAAGCTTGGATAGATCAATTGATTGTATCAACTAGTAAAACCTGAAATGTACAAGAAATGAGTCCAAAAAGTCATTAGAAGATTGTCTGCCTTTATGACCAGCCTGTTATAGCAGCCATGACTCCTCTGGAAATGTGCCATCATTGTCTGAGAAAGTGGGGGGTTCTGTTTAAAATCCTAAAAGAAGTTACAGTTCTGGGAGAACCGGTTTCAATTCTTTTGTTGCTGTAATCATGTCATCCTTTAGGTCACTCTATGGAGAAATGATCTATAAGACTTACTCGTTGGATTGAGTTCTTGATCTTTGTGGTAAATTGTTCTGAATGATTTAATGGTGTCTGGGTTTATAAAGACCATAATGTGGTTTGAAGTGGCATTGAAAGCGTCCTAAAGTGACGTACGGGATCTGCAGGATTCAGCGTTGTCCCATCTTCTCTCCAATCTTCATTGGTCTTTGTCATGGAATGTAAATGTTCTGTCGAGTTGGATCTGAGCTTAAATGGATCATCTTTCATCTTTCAGAACATTGATATCACAAACTTCAGCAGCAGCTGGAATGATGGATTGGCCTTCTGCGCTCTGCTCCACACTTATCTGCCGGCACACATCCCCTACCAGGAGCTCACAGGACAAGATAAGGCAAGAGAGTTCAGAGGGGAACCCTCTCAGAGACCAGTCTGTGTTCTTCAATGTGTTAGGGACTGAACTGTCGCGTGTTTCTGTCCCTCCAGAGGAGAAACTTCACACTAGCCTTCCAGGCTGCAGAGAGTGTGGGCATCAAATGCACTTTGGTGAGTTTTCAGAATAAAGTTTTCTATTCTTTTTTGAAAAAATGCAAAGAGATTTTATTGTAAAAAAAAAATGCAAAATTTAAGAAAACACAAAATACAACTTACAAATGACAACAGCTTGAAACTAATTACATACACAAATGAATATCTGATGAAAATATCTGATGAAACTTGACGTTTTCCCCCTTTCTTAAACAGATATGCCCGATAATTAGATAATGTATAGTATAAGGAGATCAAAAAAGACTGGAACTCTGGTGTCAAAAGGGTGAAAAGTTGCTGTAAATCAAAGAAGACTGGAATGATCATGTTAACGGTTGAAGAGTTACAGTAACTCCGGTGTTAAAGGGTTTGTTTGCCATGTCTCCTGTGTTTCAGGACATCAACGACATGGTTCACACCGAGCGGCCGGACTGGCAGAGCGTCATGACGTACGTCACAGCCATCTACAAATACTTCGAGACCTGACTTCCCCGCCGCAGCTGAAGAAAGCCCCACCAACTATGATACCTCACCGTCGCTCGCTGGCTGCACGCACCTCCACGTTCCACTGCAGCAGACCTGAACCTCACTGCACACCATGTCGGACGTTCCACTAAAAGCCATGAGGAGGGACTCTATGAAGGGCTGCTACTACAGTGGATCAGTCCCATCAGTTTACGCCTTAAGGAGCCACACTGGACAGATCTGTGCCTTCTGATTGGCTTCCAAGTTTTCACTCTGTTGAAGAGAACTCATTCAGTCTGATTATTTGCTGCTTTTCTTTTTGTTATTCTAAATATGACTGTGTTACACTACAGCAAACCAAAGCTGATGAAGGTCTCTGGATCCGCTTCAGACAGACGCAGCCTTTTTTTATTCCCCGACAAAACCTTCTGATCCAAAAGTCTGTCTTTAGAGCATAAAGTGCCTGTGAGTCTAGATGCAGGAGACCAGGTGGAGAAGCTAACAGCACCCGCAAGTTGCCAAACATTTGACAAAAGCTTTGCTTTTCAAGCACAATATCTCATAGAAGACTTTTGTTACTTCCAGTGAACGAGGGATTTTTTTACACTTTAGGATGGAACTCTATAAGCTTATTAAATGCATTGTAATCACTTCATCAGAACCATTGTTGGGTCAAGAAAAATACCACCACAAGTAGTTTAAAGTTTGGCTTTGACATTTGGGGGAATGCGTTGATCCTCTTAGCCGGAACACAACCTCTTTGTTTGCATGTGAGGAGGGAGATGAAAACGAGGGAGAAAAGGAAAAAAAATCTTCATTCCGGCCCCTCGAATGATTCACAACATCCTATCTCATGGATGGGAGTGTTTGTCTTGGCTGGAAGCAACATCTTCATGGAGGCTCTTTGTTTTTGCACGGATCAAACGACACTCATTAGTGGCTTATTTATTTAACTCTTCTTCATTCGAGTGTCTCCATCACCTGCTCCACCATTTAGACGTCGGCCCCTCGTCTTTCACATTTAGACTGGAGATAGTGTGGTTCTCATCGTACCGGTGCCTCAGTACGCTCACACGTATCTGTATTTATTTGCTACAAGGTCACTGCTTTATTGTCGGATGAATTTATTGCACACAGTAAGTAAGTAGCTGCACTGAGATAAGCTGTTCGGATCGCACGCTAACTTCTTCTCGCCTTAAGAGCTGGGGTTGCTGTTGGAGATGTGACGCAGCCAGATCATAATGTGTCTACGTACAATCAGCTCGAGCTTAGAAACTGCGCTGTAGTGATTGTTGATTATTTTTTGTGCTTATGTGGAGCCACAAGAAACCATATCAGGAGAGGTTTCCACTTCATGTCCCCAACGGACAAAGCTTAGCTGAAGCCCTCGTCATGTACAGCTTTACATCAGAAATGTGAACACTTATTTTAAGTATATAAACTTGAAAGTATTCCAAACTCCACTGAATTGCTTCAGCTTTTGCCCTTTTTTTTGATTGCAGACTAATAATCCTGTTATTTTTTTAACTTGTTCAACCACACTACATGACTGAACTGTGTGTGAAGGCACTGAGCCTCAGTATTACCGCCATGATAATCAGCCGTTTGATGCTTTTATGGTCTTCAGTAAAGTGTTATAAAGCCAGCCTCTTCTCTTGTGTGTGTTTTTATTTTAGGGCTACGAAAGTTAACGCATTAACACGCGAATAATCAAAAAGAATCGACGCGTTAACGATTATTAACGCAAAAAAAAAGCAGTCCTTCGCTTTTCAGGCTTCCATGGCGTGTGTTAAAGCACTTTTGTCAGATATTATCGCACTTATGCCATGGTTATTTACAAAAGAAGTAAATCAGGGGAGTCAAAATCAATCAGACGGGGGGCCAAGATTCAAATCACACCTTAGGTCACGGGCTGAACAGGATAAACATTTATGGAACACTCTAAAACTAAATGTTTATAACTTTAAGACCATAACTTTTTAACATAATTATGAACTAGATATATAGCATCACCTGTGATAATGCTAGTGTGAATGCTGTAAGATGAATTTGCCCAGCTGAAGATTCTAGTGCTGATAGCTGAAGATGCTGAAATTGATAGCTAAAAACGCTGAAGCTGAAAGCCAGCTAAAATACAAGCAAAAAGCCAAATTAGCCTAAAAAAAAAATTAAAATATGACTAAATTTTAAAGTAGTCTACAAAACTAAAAAAAGCCTAAATTAGCCACAACAGCTAGCATGTAGCTGAAATATTAGCTAAACTCCAAAATAGCCTAAAAAATCTTAATAAATGCCAAAATAGTTCTAAAGTTAGCAGAATGCCAAATTTTTAAACTTTAAAACCTTACATTTTTAACATAATTATGAATAATAAAAACGCAGGGATATTCTAGAATAAATCAACTTAAACTTTAAATAACTTTTAATATTTTACTCTCCATAAAAATATATTTGGTCAAAATTATACAGTTAACATCTGGACAATAACAATAAAATAAAATGATCTGGAGGGCCGGATCCGGCCCCCGGGCCTTGACTTTAACACGTGAGGTAAATATTTAATAGGTTTTAAGTAATTTAATCTTGTTTTTTTTTTTTTTTTAGTTTGCTTTTTCACAATAAGAGGACTATGTGATTCCTAGTCACCGAGCCTCAACTTTCTTGGAGTAATGCTGCAGACATTAAAGTCTTCAGACTTCTGCTTGTCTTACTGTTGATGTTTTCTGAACACAATTCACATTTCTGGGTTGACACTATGAATTCAAACATTTAAGAAAATAAAAATGTAAAACATTTTTTCTCTGCCCTGTTTTTTGAAAAAGCCGCATGTCGTCATATAAAATTTACCAAGTCAAACATTGTGATTAATCGTGATTAATCACAACACAAAAGTTTGATTCATCTGAATATATATTTTAATCGATTGACAGCACTAATTAAAAATAAATGTTCTTAATGTGTTTTGTGTGATTTCCTGCTGTGATTATTTGCAGATAATTCAACAAAAAATTGCGATTAATCGCGATTAATTTTCCCCCAGGTTTGCGATTAATTAGTTAATTTTTTTTATCGATACCCACCCAGCCCTAGTTTTTTTTTTTTTTTTTGTGGGGGCCTGCAGCTGACACCCCCACCCCCCAGATTTTCCACTCAGTCATTTCCTCCGGGCTGTGAGCAGCCCTGCTGCTGCTGCTCATTACAGCAAGTGGATTACCTGAATCAGGTTTTCTGCCTTATCTGTCTTTAGACGGAGCCAGCCCCCCACCCCGAGGACACACACGCAGAGGAAAGAGGGGGGGTCTGTTGTCTTTCTTTCTCCGGGGCCGGAAGCGCCGCTCCGAGCCTCGGCGGCAGCGGGGTTTGTCCTCGTCTTCCCCGGACGTGCGGCTCGTCACCGCCACTCCTCTGGGTGAATGGACGCTCTCCGCTCAAACTTCACCTGAGCGCGTGCTTTTATTTCTGGATCACACCTGAAAGGTAAGTTACGCTTTTTACTCCTTCAGTCACGGCAGCATGTAAAATGTCTTTGTGTAAAGTTCTGCAGCTCAAATAAACTTTATCTAGATCAGGAGATCAGCAACTTCAACAGCAGAAGATCCATTTAGGCTCGATATATCAAAACCTAGAAGGAGCTGTATAGTTTTACTTTAAGAAACTTGGATTTGTATTCATGATATCCTTTCTTTTTGATAATAAATATGAATTATGTCTATTTGTTGGCACAAACAAAAGCAAAAATATGAAAAGAACCTAGAATCTCTCAAAATGTGATTTTTCTTTCTCAATGTTTGAGAAAAAAATCTCAAATAACTTATTTTTAAAACAGGATCATCTCAGTGCAGCTAGTAACCAATGTTGAGCAGCATAAGCTAATATGTGTTTTTAACTCATAAAAGATCAAACTTTTTACCAAAGTTTTGCTTTGTATATAAAATCTGTTCATTCTGGAGGCAGAGTTGATCAAACAAGACGTCTTCAGGTCAACAGGATGTAAAAACCTACATAGTTTATCATCTATGTGAACCTTAGACATCAATTTATACATTTAACTCATCTTAATTAAATAAATGACAATTAAGTAATCTTTACTTAAAAAAATGCTATTTAATTTTTCTTTTACTTATTTATTTTTTATTCTTTTTCTCCTCTTTTTTCTCATCAGTCTTATACTGCTGGGTTTTGTTATTTTAGTTTGGATCTTGGTAGTCTTAGTTTTCAGGCTTTGTTTATTTGTTTTCTTTAGGTAGTTTTGTTTATGCAGACATTATCAGGAGCTGCTGACTCTGACGGTCGACATGGCTGGATCAGCAGTCTTATTTTATGTTTGGCCAAAGAGCCACAATGGAGAGATAAGAGACACAGTTTGCAGACTCCTGATTTAGGAGATAAAAAAATAAAATGCAATGTTCATCTCAAATGTTTTTATTCCTCTAAAATATTTTTTTGCATTTTCATTCAACAAGTGCATTTTTTTTTCATCCTTCTGGTTGATTAAATTACTTTCTCCCATTGTTCTCTTAGCCTTTATTTACCCCTGACTGTCTTTACAGTGATTGATTCAGCCTCAACTAAAAGTAGTACTTTTGAACTTTAAGTATAGTAAACTATGGCCCGCGGGCCGGATCCGGCCCACCAAACACTATCAGACACATATAATTTTTTTTCTCTCAATTTGGCCGATGAGACGGACATAAATTGTGAATTTTTATCTCGTGCTTCTGACCGTGTAGTGTAGGAAGGAAGTATTTTAATGTACACAAATTGAAATTAAACTGCTTCAATTTTAGTTGTGGTACACTTAAATACTTCTTACTCAGAACTCTCTCGTTGGGGTTCTGCTGACCCTTCAGTATTCAGGATGATTTTATTTGAGCTCCCCTTATCAAAAGTAGTCAGTTTAAATGTACTACAATTTGATATTTGAAGTTTACTATAGTTTACTAGTATATATTGTAAACTTAAACTGATCCAATCTAGTCAGAAGAAGTACTTCCTGCAGTCCCTTGTATTTTACTTGCTAAACTTAAGTATACTTCATAACTGTACTACTTTTGGTTAAGGTTTTTTTTTCTAACTGCAAATGTGTATAGTGTTAAATTAAAACTCTTCCTGTAACATTTTTTACATTGAAATCCCTGATTTTGAAACAATAATCCTGGGTGTGGCTCAGACATGAGGGTCTGATTGTGAACTCTCTCCGTGTGGGAGGCAGGATGAGTCCTTGTGCATGCTGAGCAGCACATCCTCTGCTGACAGGTTTCAGTTTCTGGTCTTTTTTTTAGAAGTGTGTAACATTGATTTCTGGTGTTGTTGTGGAGTTGCTGGAGCTGGGATGACCTGATTTTATCGAGCTGAACTCCGTCCTTCTGGGTTCTGCCTGATCCAGGTAGTTTGGAGCCACGTTGGACACCTGAAACCAGCAGCCCTGAAGGACTGGAGTCTTCTCCAACTCATGCTGGAACACGGTTGATTGCTTTTCAAGTGAGCACACAGTATAATGTAATCTCATGGAAGGAAATGATCTAAGTAGCTTCTTTTTTTTTTTTTTAATTTATTTATTTTTTTTGGCTCATTTGGCATCTACTGAGGTTATTTGGGCTAATTCTGAGTCAAGCTATTATTTTGAAAACGTCCTAGCTTTTTGGCTAATTTGGCATCTTATGGTGTTTTGGGCTAATTTTCAGTTAAGATAGTGTTTTGGGAACCTGCTAGCTTGTTTTCAGCTAATTTGACATCTACTACTGAGTTTTTTGGGGCTAATTTTGAGTTAAGCTAATGTTTTAGCAGCGTGTTACCTTTTTTGGCTAATTTGGCTTCTACTTAGTTTTTTGGGCTATTTACCATCGTGTTCACTTTTTCGGCTGATTTGTCATCTACTGAGGTTTTTTGGGCTATTTCTGTGTCAAGCTATTATTTTGAAAATGTGCTAGCCTTTTTGGCTAATCTGGCATCTTCTTCTAATTTTCAGTTAAGCTAGTATTTTGGTAACGGGCAAGCTATTTTTTTTAACTAATTTGGCATCTATTGAGGTTTTTTGGGCTAATTTTGAGTTGGGCTAATATTTTAGCAACGTGTTAGCTTTTTTGTGGGTAATCTGGCATCTTCTGTGGTGTTTTGGACTAATTTTGAATTAAGGTAGTATTTTGTTAATGTGTTACCTTTTTTGCTAATTTGGCATCCACTGAGGTTTTTTGGGCTAATTTTGAGTTGAGATGATATTTTAGTACCGTGTTAGCCTTTTTTTTGGCTGATTTGGCATCTACTGAGTTTCTGGGCTAAATTTGAGTATAGCTAATATTTTAGCAACGTGTTAGCTTTTTCAGCTAATTTGTCATCCACTGAGGTTTTTTGGGCTAATTTTAAGTTAAGCTAGTATTTTGGTAACATGCTAACTTTTTTTGGCTAATTTGCCATCTGCTGAGGTTTTTTGGACTAAATTTGAGTTAAGCTAATATTTTAGCAACATGGTAGCTTTTTTGTCAGTAATTTGGCATTTACTGAGGTTTTTTTTAACTTAATTTGAGTTAAGGTAGTATTTTGGTAACATGCTAACTCTTTTTTGGCTGTCTACTGAGGTTTTTTTGGACTAAATTTCAGTTAAGCTAATATTTTAGCAACATGTTAGCTTTTTTGACTAATTCAGCATCTACTGAAGTTTTTGGTGTAATTTTAGGTTAAGCTTGTAATTTTCGCTTAAACACAAAATTTTAACATACTGTAACTTTTCAACCCTTAACACGATGAATTCCAGCAGATTCCTTCAGAATCTTTCAGAATCTGGTGGAATTACATTGATCGTGTTAGCAATTTAAAAATGACAGTAAATCAAAGGGTTAAACAGAATTGTAGAAAACGAGTGAAAAAGGTTAAATTGAACTGTAAAAGTTACACATTTTCATAAAATAAAGCCAAAAGTTGTTGTGTGCAGCCCAGAGGGAAAAGTCTGACTGGGGGAGCAAAGACCTTTGTGTTCTGGCGCAGCTGTTATCTTTGCAAATAACCTCAAGAAACATCCCCTCTGAGGAAACAGATTCATAAAAACAGCAGTTTACTTTTGGTGGGAAAAAAAACAAAATTAAACTAATTTTTTAAGCAAAAAGTAAGGACTTCAGCTGTTTTTATTCAATTTTGCAAATATAGGAATTTCTCGGCTCAACTTTCTGAGGTGTCTTTGCTCCTTCTGCTGTGAAAAGTGACAGAAAAAGTTATTTTCTAACTAAACTTTAAGACCCGGATCTGTTCAAATGAACCAAAATAAACGGTGGAAGCATTTGGTCCACAAAGGAGTATAAAGCCGGGTCTTCCTGGTGAAATTCACACAGCAGCCTTCCGGCATCCTGGACTTTGTTTTTGGACCCCCCACTTTTTATTTGTTCTCTTATGTTTTTCCTGTGTTTATGTCACAAAACAATTAGGTCAAAAGGTAATAAAGTTTTGTGACTTACACTCCCAAGTAAATATTCAAGTACTTCTTCTCAGTCGGGTTTTTAGTCCTCAAATTTTTTTTCTATTCCTCTTTGATGTTTTTAAGGCAAACATACCAAATTCCTTCTTTCTTTTCCAGATGACGGTGCAGTGACTTACATTTTACATTCTCCTCTCAGTGTCTGACTCAGAACAAGAACAAATTCACAGGAAAACGAGTTCTAGCTCAAACCTTCCGTCTAATATCCGCTGCCCACTAATCAGAAACGTTCAAAAGGTCATTTCCAAGTAATCTGATTATCTGCTGGAGCAACACAGCTGCAGAACTTCTCATGAATGGACATCACCACTAATTCTACGTGGTCCTATAGACCTAAGGTTGACACATCGAGGTTTAGTGTTTGCTCAGAAGAAGAGAGGCTTGTTGGGAAAAGTGGTCAGAAAACAGGACTGTTAAATCACAGCATTAGTATCTGAAATGATGTTCTGTTGACTTGTTGGTCCTCCAGAACAAACATCAGAGAACACTAACACAGATGCTGGTGAAACTCCTCTAAAGTATTTATTCTAGAGGTAAAAATACCAAACTCCCCCTCAACAAAAGTAGGATATTATAGACCCACACCAATAAAAAATGTGTTTTTAGCATGTTCTTGTTGCATTCTTTTAAAGACGGAGGACATATATAAAGAAAATTAAGCTTAAAATTGCATTTCTGAATATTTCTTCATTCAAATTGTTGTAAATCAGGAGCAAATGAATGTAAAACTACAGTTGATGAAAGCTTGAAGCAGAGATGTAGAAGCTACAATTGGCAAGGCGCAAGCTCCATTCTGATGCATCTAATTGATAATGTCTTTGTTTTCCTCGTCTGAGCTGGTATTTAGCTCTAAACTATAAGGCTGGATGGCTGCAGTTGATCGCCATTTTTGTTGCATCGGTAATGTTATGTTGAGGTTGTGAGGGATTGTAAGCTAACGGGAGAGAGAAGTAATAACTAGAAAAGTTGCATTACCTGCGATAACGCTAGTGTGAATGCTTTTTCCTGAAAGTAGTCGCTGAAGATGCTGAAGCTTTTTGCTGAAAATGGTGATGCAATTTACTATAATTGCTGAAGGGATTTGCTAAAAATGCAAAATATAAAATGTCTGGAAATTTCATTAAAGAACTATGAAAGAGTGCTGAAGTTGACCAACATTTCTGAAAAATTTGTAGTAAAATCACTTGAAAGTCCCTAATCCATGCCAATTTTGCAAAAATTTTGAGTGTGTTGCTTAAATGTGAGCAAAAGTCCAAATTAGGCCAAAAAATCTAAGTAGATTCCAAATTAGCCAAAAAAGCTAGCTTGTTGCTTAAATACTAGTTAAAGTTTAAAATAGCACAAAAATGCCCAGTGAGCTAAATTAGTCAAGAATGTTAGCATGTTGCTAAAATAGAAGCTAAACTCAAAATTACTCGATAAAAACCTTAGTAGGTAACGAATTAGCTGCTAAAATATACTTGGTAAACTCCAAATTTTTGAAGATTACTATAAGAGAATAAATCATACTCCATGAATATATTTAAAGGCTTTTTGCTTATCTACTTAAAATGTTGAAATTTAAAGACTTTCTGCTGCTCTGCAGAAACTATGTCCTAAAAAATGACACAGAATTTTCTAGATTTTTACCTAAAAACATCATTCGTGATTAAAAGACCACTGCGGGAACACTTTATAATACATCAAAAAATGATTGTAGTAGGCCTTTAAGCACTTCTTTTATAGTGGATTCCAACTACGTTAATGCAAAAATATAAGCCAGCTGATTTATTTGTAAAAAATAAATTAAAAATGAAACGCATGTTTTGCCAATACACTTTGTGATAGTGATAACGCCTTTCTTCCATCAAAAACATTTATTTATAAAACTTTTCTACAGTTCAGTTTTTCAAATGTTTGAGCATGTAAATCAGAAGACTCAATAAAGTACTATGGAATTCAAATCCGTCAACTTGTATTGAGGAAAGTTTTAAGATCTTTTGTCACAATTAAGAAAAGAAACATCCAGAGTTTTAAATGAAAAGTTTCCAATATTTATCTTTTGTTCCAAAAGTCTTAAATCAGCATTCTCATGACTATTTCATTTATATTCCAGAAACAAAAATCAGTTTAAAAAGTGTTTTTTAATTGTTTTACAAAGATGACAAACGTGTTCAGTGAGTGTTTTGCAAGTTACTTCTAAACTATTGCATTACAGATGACTTGTTCTTCAGTAGCATTCACTTATCTCAGAATATTACTCTGAGCTGTGATGAGTCACATGAATCATTTGAATTTACTTCCTTTGTAAGACCTGAAGGAGAACATAAAAAAGTGACAGAGTATTTCTGCATTTTGACGAGGGCTGTTGTAGTTTAAAAATGATTGCTAGAAATATTGTTTACTTTTGTTAAAGTAAAGTAAAGGAAGAACAATTGGCTCTAGTCAATTCAATTATATACATTTTACTTCGAAAAAAAAATATGGAGAAAATATGTCATTATTTAGCTGAAAACAGCTCTGTTAAAAACATATCGAAACACACTTATTAGAAACTAAAAAATGAGAGCTACAAAGTTTGAGTTTATGAAGGCTAACAGGAAAATCAGGGATGTCAAACTCAATCGCACAGTGGGACAAAAATCCAAAACACGCCTGAGGTTGTGGGCCGAACAGGATAAACATTTATTGAACACTAAAACTACATTTTTAAACTTTAAAACAGTAACTTTTAATATAATTATGAAATAGACATATATCATTACCTGTGATAATACTAGTGTGAATGCTGTAAGATGCTGAAATTGATTTTTTTTCTTCTATATCTCCTTGCACTACTATAAACGGTTGGGGTTTTTGTAAATTAAAGGGGACGTCTCCCATACGTCATTACCAAATCCCTGTCCCTGATTGGCCAAAGTTTGTCCTGATTTAGCTTACATTCAATGGCTGCACGTTTTGTACAAAGAACCAAAAAATGGTGGTAGAAACACAGAAGCCGGAGACATGGGTTTACATAGTTTTTTTTTAAGTTTTTTTTTATTTAAGCTGCAGGGATCAAGCTATGACACTGCCCAGGACAGATCAGGTACAGGAGATAGATGGATGGATCTTGTTTGATAGTTTGCTGATTTCACACCACAGCATGTCCACTTTATGACCCAATTCCTAGTATGTTTGTACACATAATTAATGTAAAAAAAGAATCAGATTATTGATGGCCCCCAAAAACCTGTACATCTTTATTTGCAAACTTCTAATCGCTTATTTGAGAAAATGACTGTTTATAATGTAACCTTTATTTCACCATGTAAAACATTAAGAACATTTTCTTATTCACAATGTTGGCCTGAAAAAAGAAGGAAGTCTCGTTTTATTTAGCCTATAAATATATAAATGGGTGTGTTTAACTTGTATCTTCTGCTCTTTTTAGAATGTCTGATCCCAGTGTTGAAGTGACTTCCTCTACTGCAGCAGCGGTTCCGTTTTCTCATTTTTGCTTCTCTTTATCTCCAGCAGTCATGTCCCCCTGACGTGCTTTACTGGCATCATCTCAGCTTTTCAAGGAGTTCATGGGAAAGCAGCGTTGACGGGAAGACGCTGAAGTCTGGATTCTTGGCTGTGGAGCAGCTCTTGTGTGGAGACTGTTGGTGGGGAGTCTGGTGGATGTTTGTGGAGGTCTGGAGGTGAGGAGTGTTGGCAGCTGGAGGGCTGCAGAGATGGACGTTGAGAGGTTTCCTCCCTCTTCATCCGTGACCTCCCGGCTCATCTCACCATGCCAGAAGACCCCGTCGCCTCATCCCTGTACATCGTCCTGGAGCTGCTGATCGCCGTGTTCTCCGTTCTGGGAAACGTGCTGGTCTGCTGGGCGGTGTTCCTCAACAGCAACCTGCAGAGCATCACCAACTTCTTCGTGGTGTCCCTGGCGGTGGCTGACATCGCTGTGGGAGTGCTGGCCATCCCCTTCGCCATCGTCATCAGCACCGGCTTCTGCTCCAACTTCTACGGCTGCCTGTTCATCGCGTGCTTCGTCCTGGTCCTCACTCAGAACTCCATCTTCAGCCTCCTTGCTATTGCTATAGACCGCTACATCGCCATCAAGATCCCGCTCAGGTCAGTCAATGACAACAGGAAAAACTTAAACACGATGGATTGTTGTCCAAAGCTGCTTTGGTTTTAGTAAAGCTGTAGAAATGATCATTAAGATCATCTCACCTCCTTCTGCTATAGGAGAATGCCTTCATAAAAAAAATGTTTTTAGAGAGTTTAGGAACATTCTTTAAAAACATTCCATTTAGTGCTGTCATGTGGTTCAGTTTTTGTGTGATTCATTAATTGTGATCTCTGATTCATTTAAAACTTAAACTTCACTTTTACACCAACAAGGGTTTTTTTTGTCAATCTTGAACAATTAAGTAAAAAACAAAACAATAACAAAAATATCTAGTCGAGAGTGCTCTAATTTAACTCATGAAACCACATAAAAACCCTTTCCTGACACTAGTTTGTCTATATGTAATTATCCGCATGATGATTTGTCAATATTTAATTAATTCTGATTAACACAATAATTTGTCTATTGTTAATTAATTGTGATTAATGCAGAATTTTATCTATGATTAATTAATCATGATAGCATGATAATTTGTCTATAGTTAATTAATCATGATTAATGCAATAATTTGTCCATAATTAATTAATCACGACCACATCTATTTGTGACTCCACTGTGTTCTGATGTTGAAAATGTGGATGGTTTGCTAAAAAAATACATTTAAACACGTTTTTTGGGCAAGCATTTTTCAGCTGCAATGCATTCTGGTCTATATTTGTTAATGTAGAGAGCATTGATGCCTGCTACTTTTTCACAAAGACTTCTGGGAAATTTCTAGTGCACTGGATTTTGGAGTTGTAGATTCGGACAGCACTAGAAAATGACGAACACTCTTTACAGTGTGTAGGAAGGAATTCGGACAGAGCCACTATGTTATTACAGGATAAACATCACCATGTTGGAGTTGGAAATCGTCAATATGCAGCGATCGGTCTGTCAGTCTGAGTGACTGTTTCTATGGCAACCTCTCTTGCTAATCAGCAGTGAGCTCGTTGGAAGTCCACACTCCGAGCCTGGCACGTCAATCAAATGTTTTGAACGTTGGACGTGAGACCACACACTTTTATTGAAGCATTTATTATGACTTGAAGGACCTGCACTACAAAAAAAACATCTTGTTGGACTATTTTGTCATGTACTAAGATTTTATTGGCTATTTTGGAGTTTAGCTAATATTTTAGCTACATGCTAGCTTTTCTGGCTAAGTTTTTTTGTTGGTTTTTTAGGCTAATTTGGCATTTAGCTAATATTTTAGCTGACTATCAGCTTCAGCGTTTTTAGCTATCAATTTTAGCATCTCCAGCTATCAGCATTAGCATCAAATTCAGCTTACAGCATTCACACTAACATTATCACAGGTAATGCTATATATCTAGTTCATAATTATGTTAAACAGTTATGGTTTTAAAGTTTGAAAAATGTAGTTTTAGAGTGTTTAATACATGTTTATCCTGTTCGGCCTATGACCTAAGGTGTGTTTTGGATTTTGACCCCTTGTGTGATTGAGTTTGACACCCCTGATCTAAATGTTTCCGAGCTTCAGGACACAGGAACTTCTTTTATAAAATACTTTTTTTGGGGCTAAAAATGTTCTTCCAGAAATCACGTGTCCCTTGAGGTTTCCCCCACCCCCATGAGAAATCATATAAATATTGCTCCAATTGGTTCTGCAGACTCAGAGCTCTTCAGAGACCTTCAGTCTCTTTACTTTCACTGGAACGTATCTTCAGATGCAACACCTCCTCCTGCAGCGACGGCGAGCTGAACGGAAGATCCACACCTCAGGGAGCGTCAATATGGCTCTCGTTTCCACGCAGAGGTTTCCTCTGTATTCTTTATTTATTTGTCCTCCTTTTTTTTGCATCTCTGATGGGGGTTGTTTTTGCAGCGTTAACCTTTGCACTTTAACATCTCAAGAATGTGCTAAGAACAAGCCAAACATCTCAGCTGCTCTCCCACACTGCAGAGCAGGCCGACCCAAAATAGAGTCCTTCCGTCAAGGAATCCTGGACGACCTTCTTGGTTTTTGTTTCTCTTCTTTAGCTCCGGGGTGAGGCAGGCTAACGCACAACAGTGCATGTTCTAAGTGTGACTTTTCACCAGCGTGTGTTCCAGTGGAGCCTTCTGTCTTCCTCCCCAAAACCATACTCGCTAATATCAACTATTTTATGTTTCTAACACCATCCTGTTATATATGAATATTATTTTGTGGAGCAATTCCATTATAAATGGATCATTTAAATAGACTGAATTCACTACAATTGCACGTTTTTGTAAAACTAACTCCACGCGTGCAAGTCTCCTCACTGCAATAACAACTGGAACTCATTAAACTTGAAAATAAGCTTTTTTATTTAAATCCTTCTTATTTAGAACAAATCCAGCTGATTTAAAGATGAACTCTATCCATGAAGGAAGTCCAGCAGATCAGGTGAAGATTTCTCTGTAAAATGAGGTCCTGTTCTCAGACATGACATATGAAACCGCTGTGCACAAAGTCTTTTCTGGTGCTCCTGAAATCTCTGGGGGCTGATGAGGGTGATAAACATTTGTTTTTTATGATCTTGAAACCTGTTTTTTGTCTGGGAAACGATATTGTCCCATATCCTGCCATGAAACTGTTTGTAATGAGACTCTGCAGCTCAATAGTTCAGAGCAGCCGTGATGCGTTCAGTGGCGGCGTGGAAGTTCTCATTCTGGCCCCGTCACTCAACATTGTCACAAGACTCTGTTACCTGGCCAGACAGAGCTGCTGGAAGGTGAAAGTGGTGGACAAATCCTTTTCCCTGTCGAGACAGGCTCGCTAGCTTCGGGGTTGTTCAGCCTTTTTTGAGAATATCCCATTTTTACGGAAAAGTCCAAGAATTGCTTATGCAAACTAAATGAACTTCTCCCCCTTCTTCTATAAACAAAACAACAAAACGAGTGATTCAAGCAAAAACCAAGTGCAGCTACGGCCTGAAGTGGAGAAGAAGTTAGCTTTTGGTGGTGCAAGCTTTGACCATTCAATCAGAGACAAGAGACTCTTTTCACGTGACGTCACAAAGTGCAGTCGCTTCTGGCTTATATTGTTTAGAACTGCAAAGCTGACAGCTGAACGCTTTCACAGCAGTTTTACGTAAATAATAAAAGGTAACCTAACCAATTGTAACCACCATTTGTACAAAATTTATTTTATAAATGTCCCATCTGGTTGTATTGGTACAAATGTCTGTAATCCAGCTGCAGCTGCTATTCCTATTTATGATATTAAACGAGTCGTGGATTATTTCTCTCTAACACCCGGTTAGAGTTAGAAGAAGGTCACAAGTACTTCACTGAATGCTGCTTGTTTGATTATAAAGGTTTTATGATTTTATTCTTTTAATCTGTGCTAATGCTAACACTAACGCTAGCATTAGCTTTGGCTATGAGACGTGGAGCTGCAGAAGATCTTTTCTCACTAGTTAAAAGTTGCCTAAATGTCTCTACATAATCCTTGTAAACGGAGCAAAAATCAGACAATTCCAGCGTGTCTGACATTAAAGTCAAACTTTTTAGTGCTGTAATGTTTTCTACTGCGGTCAGTGAGCT
This sequence comes from Oryzias melastigma, assembly GCF_002922805.2. Classification (NCBI taxonomy): domain Eukaryota; kingdom Metazoa; phylum Chordata; class Actinopteri; order Beloniformes; family Adrianichthyidae; genus Oryzias; species Oryzias melastigma. Next base: position 30,546,064 of record NC_050520.1, on the reverse strand, counting down.
GCTGTTAGCTCAGACGTGGTTCTAACATCACTCCTCTTTGTTTTTAATCATAAATGTGTCTGATCAGCAGGAGAATAAAGGTAAAAATGATCAAATTAATTGAAACTGTTGCCAAAAAATATGAAAGTGACTATTTCCACTTAATATTATAAAATACTTTTAAGATTCTTTTTTTTTCTTTTTTACTTGACCGTGTCTCAACGTGTCTCAATAGCTGCTCTTTTCACTGAACCAAACCTGTTTTTACACATATCCCTAAAAATATCTCATAAAACAAGTAGATTTATCCTTGGAAGTGATTAAAATGCATACGGGTAATACAGAGATGTGCGTCTTTGCTCCAGATGTTAAATGTGGCCGACATGAATTTCTATCGACTTGATCTCACTTAAAATACATGCAAACAACATCAGCCAAAATATAAACCATTAGACTAATATCTGGTCAAATGAAGGGTCGATATTTTGAATAAAACCTCATATATTGGAGGATTATTCAAATTTGTATTTAGATTTAAGAACGATCTGAGACAGGAAATGAAAATAAAATAAATGTTGTACATTTTTCTGTTGACATTTGTAAGGTTACCTTCTATTATTTATGTAAAATTTTGATGTAGATACTTTGTTTCAGATCATTTTAGGCCCTCACTGAAGCTTTGCAGGCCCTTACTGATGTGTTCTATTTTTGATGCTCGTTGTTTTTGCCTTTTTAGGTACAACAGTTTGGTGACGAGTCAGCGTGCTCGAGGTATCATCGCCATCTGCTGGGCTTTGTCCATCGCCATCGGGCTGACGCCGATGATGGGCTGGCACAAGCTCCCGAAGAGCGCCAACGGCACCTGCCCGTCCGGCCTGATGCACTGCCTGTTTGAGGACGTGGTCGACATGGAGTACATGGTCTACTTTAACTTTTTCGCCTGTGTCCTGATCCCTCTGGTGCTGATGCTGGCCATCTACCTGTGCATCTTCATGGCGGCTCGGCATCAGCTCAAGCTGATGGAGGTGAAGGCCCTCCACGGGGAGAAGTCGCGCTCCACTCTGCAGAAAGAAGTCCAGGCTGCCAAGTCTCTGGCCATCATCGTGGGTCTGTTTGCAGTCTGCTGGCTGCCGCTGCACATCATCAACTGCTTCACCCTCTTCTGCCCTCGCTGCCACCGCCCTCACCTGGCCATCCTGTACGTGGCAATCATCCTCTCCCATGCCAACTCGGTCATCAACCCCTTTATCTATGCCTACCGCATCCGGGAGTTTCGGAAAACCTTCCGCAAGATCATCCGGCGCCACATCCTGGGCCAGCAGCAGTCGCTGGAGAACAGCTGGAGCGAGCACAACTCCACTCACACCAGCATCACAGACTCCATCCGCTTCAAGGCCAACAGCTTCGACCTCCTCAAAGAGCACAGCGACAGCAGGAGCTCCCCGTGCTGCGCCGCGCAGACGTCTCCTGTAGGGGGCGGTCTGGTGTCCGCGTCGCACCTCCCTCTGTCTTTCGTCATGTCTCACTGCTCTAGTCCCTGTGCGCTGCCGGCCCTCTCTCAGACTGAGGTTCCTCTGGTGCACCGCTCACAGCTGGGGGAGCAGCCGGATCCGGACCGGGCCGATCCGGAGCTTCTGAAGCAGAACCTCAGCGCGGCCCAGGTCTCATCACTGTTCAGCAGGCAAAGCAGCAAGAGCTGCTTCTGTGAGCCCGACAGGTTGTCCTGACACTCCTTGCCCGTCGTCCAGAAGCCTCGCCAGAACTCCAGCTCCGGGTCGGAAAACCAAAGGAAGACGGAGAGGTTCAGGAAAATGAGCTGCACTATTTACACACTGCATGAAGTCACTGGTCCAGAGAGCTGAACACGATCAAGAAGGTCTTTCAGCGGATACATCCATAGAAACCGACCCAACAGACCAGCCGGGGAGGAGAGCAGAGCATTAACTCATCTTCATCTTTATTTAAACCTCAGCGTGTATAACCTTCAACACCGGAGCTCCAGTGTCTATGTTCTTTGATTGACTGAAACTTTTCAATCCTTAACATCATATTGTCACCAGATACTGAAGGACAGCGTGAGCCGCTCGTGAACTATCACAAGAATTTGAAAAATTTCTCAGAAATTGTAAAAAATTTCAAAAATTCCGTAAAATACCTAAATACCAAAAGTTATGGCAGGAACGCTCTGAATGTTTTGATACCAATTTTAAATTAGTTTCAAAGTACACAAAGAACTGGAAGAATTTTGTGAAAAAGATCACAAAAATGGCAAAAAAAATGTAAAATGTGTAAAAGGTTTGAAGACCAAAAGTACTAGCATGAATATCCTAAACGTGCTGAACATTTCAATACCAAACTTGCATAATTTGAAGAAAGTGCACAAAAATATATGTAGTTGTATGATCAAAAAACCATATAACTTTGCATAAAATAAAAAGTGTATATGCAATAGTACAAGCATGAATGTCCTGAACATGTTAATTGTTTTTATTGCAGAATTTGCATAAAGTTCACAAATATTTAAAGAATTACATATTAAAGAAAAAAAACAAAATTGGCGTAAAAAAATGTTAAAATTGCATAAAATTATAACAAATCGGATAGAATTTCAAGAAATTGCGTATTTATTAGTTATAACATGAATGTCCTGTATGTGCTGAACGTTTTAAAACCAAACTTGCATAATTTGCACAAACATTTGAAGAATTAAATATAAGGAAAAAAAATTCAAACATTGCATTAAAATAAAATGTATGCAATAGTACAAACATGAATGTTCTGAACGTGCTGAATGTTTTAAATTCATAATTTGTAGAACGTGTAGAAATATTTGAAGAATTACATATTAAAGAAAGAAAAAACACAATTGGCGTAAAAAATTCCAAAAATTGAGTAAAATTATAAAAAAAATTGTAACATTTCAAAAAATTGCATATGTAATACTACAAACATGAATGTCCTGAACGTGCTGAAGATCTTTATCCAAAACTTACATAATTTGTTGAAGAATTACACATAAAAAAATTGAAAAATTTAAAAAATTGTGTATGTAATAGTACAAGCATGAATGTCCTAAACACACTGACAGTTTTGATACCAAACTTGCATAATTTGCGGTAAGTTCACAAATATTTGAAGAATTAAGTATATTTAAAAAAATGTAAAATTTCAAAAAATTGCATAAAATGTCAAATAATTGCATATGTATTAGTACAAGGATGAATGTCCTAAATACACTGAACCTTTTGATACCAAACTTGCATAATTTGCAGAAAGTGCACAAATATTTGAAGAATTATGTATAAAAAAATAGTAAAATTTCAAAAATTGCATAAAATTTTTAAAAAAATTGCCTATGCAGTAGTACAAGTGTGAATGTCCTGATCGTGCTGAATGTTTTGATTGGATAATTTGCAGAAATTTGAAAAAATTCCCATTCAGTTTCAATAGAGCTGAAAAATGGCAAAAAATTGCGTAAAATCTTAAAAAACATAAAATGTACAAATACCAAAAGTACAAGTACGAGTGTCTTTATCCTTACAAAGTACTCATACAATTATCACCCCATTGGCAGAAGCAAAAAATCCTGACAGAAAAATGTTCTTAACAAAAATTATTGTTTTACGACGCAAGTTCTAGTCCCTAAGTTGAAATTGTTAATACAATTAACGTCATTCCAGTAGATTCTGAAGGAGAAAAGCGGCTCGATGAGCCGCTTTTCTCCTTCAGAATCTACTGGAATGACGTTAATGGTGTTAAGGGTTGAAAAGTTACAGTACATTAAAGATTTAGTGTTTAGGCGTCACCGGCGACGCCTCAGGTGTTAAAGAGTTAAATTTATTTTTTTTATTTCAGTTCTTCAGAATGTGAAGATTCCCATTCTTCTGTGACTTTACTGCTGCTGTGAGGAAGAATGTAGGATCCTATAGCTCCACTCTGCAGCATCACCAAACTGTGGGAACAGCACGCTTCCGTCCAGCTTTACACTTGGCAGCCGAATGGAATAGAAGAGGTCTGGAAGTCCATGAAACTATGTCAAAGATCCCGGTTCCTCATTCAGGAGACGAGTCCCTGAAGTTGTTCGGCTATATTTGGAATCCATTATCATGGCAGCTTTTATCTCAGCTCCCTCATGGGTTCAAGACGCAAAGCGACTCGTCTCCCAAAGCTTCCTTTAGAATTCTTATTATATTTGAATAAAGCTGTGGAAACGTGTGTTTCTAATCGACATTATAGCTGAAAATTGAATAAATTAAAAATCTAGGCTGCCCAAAAATTATGGAGGACTCATGTAGACAATTTGAAATGAATATATACAGAATTAAATTATTTAAAAAAACTGTCATTATTTATTTAAAATTATCATAAATAAATATAATTGGAAATCAATAAATAAATGTTTAAATATATATGGCATTAAAATCACCATTTAAGGCACACACACACACACATATATATAAATACATATTTGAAATATTTATTATTTCATGGCAAGTGTAGGCTCCAACAGCCAAAGTAAAATAAAATATCTGATATAAATGTGTGTCTGAGGCCAAGAAATAATTAAATGTCTTTAAATATTTAAGTGTGCTTCTTAATTTTTACATTTTAACTAAACATCAATTTATTGATTTCCACTTTTATGTATTTAATGGCAATTTTAAATAATTAATGGCACATTTATTTAATAATTTAATAGTATTTATTTCCAATTGAGTCATTTAGTCCTCCATGATAAATGTGTCACTGATAACCTAAGCAGCTAATAGTTTGTAAAAACAGAAAACTTCTATGTTTAAAGCACTATTACAAGAACTTTCACTGGGACATTCGTACATTTGGTACAAAGAAAAGAAAGAATTTGCAAAATGGAGAAAAATCTGAGCAATGGATTTGTTTTACTGCTGATCTTAAAAAAAAGTTGATCAAGCAAGATTAAAAATGTGTTATTTAATATTTCTTTGTGTCTTTCTGTCAGGTTTAAGTTCATCATAAGTTGCTAAAACTATGTTTTCCCATTCAAGTAAAATTCAGAAGTTTGTAATAAATGATAATGTGGCCAATTTTAAGTACAAATACGAGTGATGTTCATGTTCTTTTGACCCCATTACTTTAAAAATTCAACAGCATGTTGTAAAATTAGATGTAAAGTGAAAAGAAATCCAAAAAGCACCTCACACGTTTTAACTCTTCACTCCTCATCCTCACATTATCACGTATTTTCATTTATAGTGTTTCACTTTGTTCAGGTAAACTCTTGAAGATCAGTAGATGGGTGAATAAAAGTGTTTCTTTTGGTACCTTTGAAGTGAAATTTTAATGTTTCCATGTGTCTTCATTTTGCTCAGGAAATGTGTTTGATATGGTAATATTGTTACGTCCGTATCTGTATTAATATTAAACCAATAAAACATATCAAACGGGGAAGTCTTTTTTTCAAGTGCTTGTTTTTACTTTGATGGGAGGCTTCCTCCCACTGTCCAAAAACATCCTTCATATGGAGTCCCAATCACCTCTAGGTCAGTGATCTCCAACCTTCAACACCTCAAGAGCCATTCGGGTCAAATTCTCCAGCAGGAGCCGCAAAGTCTTAGTTCACCATTGGAAATATAGGAAACTCATTTGTATTTATGTTACTATCATGATAAATACAAATTATTAGTTTTTGGTATAAATAAAATTGTTTATTCATCATATGAAATAGTTTATAACTTTTGACAGATTCTCGCAATTTCCTTTCAAAATAAAAGACACCCTGTGCCACATATGATCATCCTAATGCAGAACGATATTTTCTTTTATTTTAAAATTTGAGGTAAATCTCAGCCAGAAGTTTGTAAATATATCACAGCATATTATCAAGCGACCCCTCCAGTATTTGTCGCATCATAAGGTGTTCATAAAATCCTTTAATTTGTTAAAAAATAGGAAATCGGCCTTACAATTTGGTCCACCACAGTACAAATTCTGCTTGTGCTAACTGACCTTAAATGGATTTTCTGATGTAAACGTCACTAAAAAATCTGTCAAAATGTTTTAGTACAATTTTTGTAAACTTTGAGGCCGCAAGCTTCAAACGCTTGAAGGATTGTTGGTGCATTATGGGTACTGTCCTCAGGAGTCTCCTTGAGGGACACAATCCTGCTGTTTGTAAATGAGTTGAATAAAGTTTGAGTCAGTTTACTCTACTCTTTTTATTTTTTTACTTTACTAGTACCTAATAGTCACTGGATGGATGTTTATGTGTATATTATTTGTATATATGTGTTTTTGAAACTAACTGTGTTCTCATTAGAGAGGGAACAGGACTATAATAGATGTACTGATTATTTTTAACTTGTATAATTTTGACAAAATATATTTTTATGGAGAGTAAAATATTGAAAGTTAATTTAAGGTTTAAGTTGATATATTCTGGAATAATATTCCTGCCTTTTTATTATTCTTAACTGTGTTAAAAAGGTACGGTTTTAAAGATAAAAAAAATTGAAATTCTGCTATCTTTTTGAACTATTTGGACATTTACTAAGATTTTCTTAGGGTATTTTGGAGTTCAGCTAATATTTCAGCTACATGCTAGCTGTTTTGGCTATAGGCTTTTTTTGTTTTGTTTTGCAGCTCCATGCTAGCTGCTAATTTGGGCTTTTTAAAGTTTTTGGGTTGTTTTGGAGTTAGGCTAATATTTACATGCTAGATGGTTTGGCTATTTTGAATAGTTATTTTTTCAGCAACATGCTAGCTCTTTTTGGCTAATCTAAGTTTTTTCTGTTTTTTGGGCTAATTTGTCATTTAGCTAATATTTTAGCTAGCTATCAGCTTCAGCTTTTTCAGCTATCAGCACTAGCATCTTCAGCAGCAACATTTTCCCACATTTTCTTGTAAAAAGATGCTCCTTTAGATATATTTTGTTTTATAAGTGTTAACCCTTTAACACTGGTGCTCCAGTGTTTATGTTATTTGATTTACTGTAATTTTACTGTAATTTTTCTCCTTCAGAATCTACTGGAATTATTGTGTTAACGGTTGAAAAGTTAAGATTTAGGTGTTAAAGTGTTGACCACATTAGAAGAAACAGACATATACAGTTGGGTTTTGTCTATAAAAAACATATTTGAACCATCATTTGAAAGCAAATATAGAGAGAAAAATCAACCTTTGACTTTTTCTGTCATTTTTCTCAGCAGCATTTTTCTGACATGCAGGAACAACAACTGCAGGAAACCGTAAACCCACATTAGTCTGCGTCCACTGAGGCGGAGAGTCTGTGTTTGCAGACTCCATGGATACAAACATCTGCAGACCTTTGTCTCCTCATTTACGAGTGGTGAAGAGGTGTGAGAGCCAAACCTCCAAACTCTTTTACCGATGAAGAACTTTAAGGCACTTTCTGAGTCGACCAGCAAAACATGTTCGTCACAATCCTAATTGGAGGTGAGTTCCTGTACTGCTTTGAGGGGTGTGTTTTTTGCAGGATGTTGACAAATATAGTTTCCATGGCAGATAACAGGATGGAGCTGTTCAACCTCAACTGTAAGCTGGTCAATTTCATCCATCTCTTGAAGGAGAAGTGTGGTCTGGATTTTAAAGGTAATGAACTCTTGTGGTAAACCAGGATCGGACCGCATTTTTTCATCACTTTTTTTTTCTCCCTCTCAGACTGTGTGGAGTTGATGGACAGCAGCGGACGAGTGGTGAACCTGGAGGCCAAGCAGCACAGCCGGGATCTGGCCTCCAGCGTGCTGACACAGAGGCAGTTCTACATCCCGCTGAGGGTCCTCCGTGAGTCCAGGATCTGCTCGGATCTATGAGGAATTTTCAGAGCTGAATCAATGAGAATATTGATCATTTTATTTCTAATGTCTTCATAAAAAGTATTTTTTTTATTTATATTTGACAGGCACAGCCAGTTAGCAAAAAGTAGCACACTTAAAGTCTATCTTATTAAACATTTAACACCTTTAACATACTGTAACTTTTTTAACCTTTAATTCGATCAAAGTAATTCCAGTAGATTTTGAAGGAGAAAAGCCGCTTTTCTGTAAATCTACTGGAATTACATTGATCAGGTTAGCAATTAAAGTAAATCAAAGAACATAAAAACTGGAGCTCTGGTGTTAAAGTGTTAATTATTATTGAGTATTAGAATAAATATAGCAAGTACTCTATAAGTAAGTACACTAAGTAGGTCTTTCGACTAAACTGGACCATTTTAAGATTATAATATTGATTGATTGGTTTATTTTAAGCATAGATTCTGAAAAATACACAGAAATATTTCACACTCATTACAGAAATAATAAAATGCATTTATTAGAAAATAGAAAACAAAACACAGTTAATTAACTATTTTTATTTAATTAGCTGACATTACACTTCCTATTACTACTTTTACTGAAGTGACATGATCATATGTTGCAGGGTGTCTTTTATTTTGAAAGGAACTTAGGTCAAAAGTTAAAAAAGTCAATTTCCTTCTAATGTCTCATGTGTGTTAATCATAGTATATCATAAATACAAATCTGTGTCTTATTTTTTTAAAGGCGAAGGAAGACTTTCTGGCTCCTTGATAAATCAGTCTGAATGACTCTTTCAGAGCTAAAAACATACTAGCTATTTTGTCTAATTTAGGCTTTTCTCCATTTTTTAGGCTGATTTGGAGTTTAGCTAATATTTCAGCAACATGCTAGATGTTTTCTCTAATTTAGTCTTTTTCAGTTTTTTGGGCTAATATGGAATTTAGCAAATTTCAGCTACATGCTAGCTGTTTTGGCTAATTTAGACTTTTTCCGTTTTTTTAGGCTAATTTAGAGTTTAGCTAGCTGCGTGGTAGCTATTTTGGCTAATTTAAGCTTTTTCAGTTTTTTGGGCTAATTTAGGGTTTAGCTAATATTTGAGTTACACGCTAGCTTTTTCAGCTAACCTAAGTTTTTTATTCTATTTTTTTATTTTTTGGCTAAATTGGCATTTAGATAATATTTTACCTGACTATCAGCTTCAGCGTTTTCAGCTATCAATTTCAGCATCTTCAGCGGCCAAATTCATATTACAGAATTCACTCTAGCATTATAGCTGGTAATGCTAGATATCTAGTTTTTAGTTAGTTTAAAGCTAATTATGGTTAAGGTGTGTGAATTATATCCAGTTTAAAGCACGTCTTATCTTATGCTGCACAACATTGGTTACTAGCTGTCCAGAGCTGCGATGAGACAATCCTGTTTGGCACAGAGCATATTTTATATTGAAATTAAGATGATTGAGCTTCTGTCAAAAAATAAATAAATACAATTTTGATAGATTGCGGTTCCTTTTTTATATTTTTGCTTTTGTTCATGCCAAAAAAATGGACATAATTGTTATTTTTTATTAAAAAAAAGAAGGTAATGAATTCCAGGTTTTGATCAGTAGAAAACGAGCCTAACTGGTTGCACCTAGAAATAATACATTCTTTGGGCTTCGTGTTTTCCAGGAGATGATCCTTCTGGAAGTCAGGAATATGTTTCCCTCCTAAACAACTACAGCTCAGGTCAACCTGAACTAGCAGGTAATGAAGGAGCTGGTGTGTGAGGCCTCCTGCTGGTCAAAGACCATGCGTGCAGCCTCCCCACTGACAAAAACACAATGAAGGAAATGTGTTTTGCTGCAGAGCTGCTGAGGAAGCTGTCAAATGCAAACAAGGAGGGAGACGGAAAGAAGAGAAGACGATGCACACAAAAAAACTAAGGCATCACTGCCAACAAGAGCTCATGAGTTTGTGAACAGGTTTCCAACTCACAAGTCAAAGGAATTTTGCATATAGCTGCTGGTTTTTTCATTGGGTCACAAAGGTTACAAATAAATAAAAAGCAGTGATTGTCATGACTTTGTTTCCATGTTTTAAATATCTGTAAAGAAAAAAAATGCAACAAAATACAGGAGCGCTAAGAAAGTCTGTTGTTTTAAATCCACAGAGATTTCAAATTAACAAAAAAGTAATTAAATATTTGTCTAAACATGAAGAATAAATCCTTTGTCTAATAATATATAAATATAAATCCTATTGTCTGATGTGAGAATTTACTCAAAAATTCCTTTTGATTCAAACATTTATTTTTAACCAGCTTAACTTGTGGTTCAGCTTCAGTAAATATTTGAGATCTTATTGTTTTGTATTCTTACTTATTGTGAAAATGTTTAGTTAACATTTACACTATAGTAATTCTCCTGCTCCCTTTTTTTTAATGTTTCTCAGCACGTAAAAACTCAATCACACTTTCAGCGATTTCAGTAATCTTGTTATCAAAACATTCAGCTGTTACTTTTATTTTTGGTATTCATAAACTTTATAGTTTTTGAACTATTGAGCAAAATTTGCCCCAGAGGAAATGTAAGTAGATTAGTAACAATCATTTAAATATATTCATGGGCAATGTTTTCATCTTTTATATTAATTTTCAAAAAACAATTGAGTCTACCTAAAACTTTAGCAACATGCTAACGTTTTAGGATAATTTGTTATCTACTGAGTTTTTTAGGCTAATTTATAGTTTAGCTTCTATTTTAGCAACATGCTAATGTTTTTGGCTAATTTAATTTACAAGCAACACACTAAATATTTTTGAAAAAAATTTGAATGTATTAGGGATTTTTAAGCAATTTTACAACAATTTTTTCAGAAATGTAGTTTAACTTCAGTGCTCTTTCATAGTTCTTTAACAAAATTTTAGATCTTTTGGCAAGTTTAACATTTTATTAATAGCTTTTGCATTTTCAGCAAATCTGTTCAGCAATGAAAGAAAATTGTGTCACCATTTCCAGCAAAAAAGCTTCAGCAACTACTTTCAGCAAAATTAATTCACACTAGCATTATCGCAGGTAATGCAACTTTATAATTTACTTAGTATTGGTCACTGAAAGGCTGTTTAATCACAAACTTGATCACAAATGAATCACATAAACAGTATGAAACAAAATTAAATCTAAAGTTAAAATTAAATGAAAAATGTGTCTGTATATCTTGGAACATGTTCTGCTGCTCTTGCTTAAGTGTTTTTGCTTCAACTGAAATCAACTGGGATCGGCCTGATTTGGAGTCAAAGCAGGAACAGATCCATTCAGTTCCAAGAGGGTCCAGCAGAGGGATGAAGAGGGTTTCCCAAGCCAAAGGTCATCTCCCTGCTGGAGGCTGGTCTTTGGAGAGCATTATAGATTATATAACAGGAGGAACAGAGAAAGTGTGCAAACCGGTGATTCGTGCTGCTTCCTCTGCTGCTGCTGTGGAGCTCTGGACCTGTGAAAATGTCCTGTGAGTTTGAGTCCCTGGAGAAATCTCTGGAGTCGCACCTTCCCGAGGCCGAGCTGGCGGAGGTGAAACGGATCTTATTTGGGAAGGAAACTGTGTGAGTAGAAACATTTTGAGCCTGGTTTTTGTTTGTTTTGTCCACTCTTTTCCATGTTTTCATGGTAAATTATTATTCTGCAGCGTGGACTTTGCTCTGGTCTGCAGGGTACAACTGTTCAGTGGTTCAAAGAAAAGATGACCAATTAAGAGATAGAGAGCATGCAGCATGAGTGGTACATGCAGAGCGCATTTGCAGCTTCATTTACTTGGAATTTCGTCTCATTTATAGTTTTTGACTGTCTATGTCAATATTTTCATGCACGTTGGAGAAACTGAATGCTTTAGTTTGCAGCACATCAAAGTTGACATTCTGGTTTAATCTTCCACCTGCAGGTCTGTCCTCAGGCTTTGAGCAGTTCAGGTCCACTTTTGATCTTAAAATAAGACTTAAAATACAGCCCACTTTCCACGCCTCCTTTAGCTAAACGAGTTTTCCCATAACTTTTGTTTGGATCCCTTACAATGAACAGTACCCCCCTTTCCCCATGCCATGATACTCCCTCTACCATGCTTCAATGCCAACACTCCAATGTTGAAAAATGTTAATGAAAACAATAACCCAGCCAGAAGGCCAAGTGAACCTCATAAGGTTTATGGTTTAAAAGTGGGCAGAAAATGTGGCCTCGATTGAGTTTATCCGCAGTTTCTGTGGTGACCCAAACTGTGTTTGTCCACATTGACCTGAGTAGGGGCTCAGTGGGTAGCCTCACTATGCTAGCCAGCCGCCTGGTGGACGGCGTAGCGTGCTAGCGAGCTCCGCTGTAGCAAACTAGGAAGCTCCAGTGTAGTAAGCTATCGAGGTTCACTGTAGAATGCTAGCGAGCTCTGTTGAAGCGAGCTACACTGCCGCATGCTAGTGGGCTTTACTGTAGCATGCAAGTGAGCTTTGCTGTAGTAAGCTAAGAGCTTCTCAGCATGCTAGTGAGCTCCTCTTAACCAAGCTAGCTCCCCTGCATCGAGCTAGTAAGCTCTGCTGTAGCAATCTAGCGAGGTCCGCAGTAGCAAGCTAGTGAGCTCCACTGTATCCTGCTAACGAGCTCCGCTGAAGCATGCTAGCAAAATTTACTGCAGCATGCTAGCAAGCTTCGCTGTAGCATGCTAGCGAGCTCCTCTACACCGAGCTAGCAAGTTCCAGTGTAGCGAGCTACCAAGCTCTGCTGTAGCAATCTAGCGAGGTCCACAGTAGCAAGCTAGCAAGATTCTCTGTATTGACATAGCCATAGAGCATCCTTGCGAGCTTCGCTGTAGCATGCTAGCAAGCTCCACTGTATTGAGCTAGCAAGCTCTGGTGTAGCGAGCTAGCGAGCTCCGCTGTCCACCAGGCAGCTGAATAGCATAGCTAACCTCCACTGATTGTCCACTTAAACCAATGTGGACAGAACCCTTTGGATCCACATTTTCGTCCCGCTTTTAAACCACATGGGGTCCACTTGGCCTTGCTGCCTGGGAACTTCTGTATTTAAGCCCAGAGCTGACATGTGAGTGTGAGCCGCTTGTGCACTGATGAAGAGCCCTCTCCCACAGGAAGCTGGACCTGCCTGCGTTTGCGCTGGAAGCTGCTTCTGAGCGAGACTTCGAGCTGAAAGCCTTCAAGTTTGACGCCTCGCAGGAGCAGCTTAGACCACCCAGAAGAACCAGAGTCGGGCTGGTTCAGCACAAGATTGTTCTGCCAACTGATGCTCCAGTCTTGGACCAGGTCAGGACCCAGGACTTCACTTTAAAGAGTAAAACTATTGTTTGGTGAAGACAGGAGGAAATGTGCTTAAAGGTCCACTCTAATGAAGAAACACGTTCTTGTGGCATTTCTCTCATATTTAACGAAAATTAAGATTTCTTTATTCAAATCGTGGCAAATCTAGCAAACAAAAATGATATTGATGTGACACTGAGTAAAAAGAGGACAATGCACAAACAGTGGTTGCATGTTATCTCTTCAGATCAACGCCATCCACAGTCGAGTTGGTGAGATTGTGGAGGTGGCGGCCATGTGTGGTGTGAACATCATCTGCTTTCAGGAAACCTGGAGTGAGCCTTTCCTTCTGTCACTTACAGATTCACGCTCTCATCAGTCATTCAGATAAGGTTTTAGAAGAGCCAAAACTGGGATTTCTGTCTTCCCAGCCATGCCCTTTGCTTTCTGCACCCGTGAGAAGGAACCATGGACCGAGTTTGCAGAGTCTGCAGAGGAAGGGAACACAACGCGCTTCTGCCAGGAGGTGAAACCCTCACTGCAGTGCAAACGACAGTCAGGAGATGCACACTCCATGCTCACTATTCTCTACTTCAGCTGGCCAAAAAATACAACATGGTGATCATTTCTCCAATTCTGGAGAGAGAGGAGCTGCACGGAAAACTGTGGAACGCAGCGGTGGTGATCTCCAACTCTGGGAATGTGCTGGGAAAGAGCCGGAAGAATCACATTCCCAGAGTGGGAGACTTTAATGAGGTGAGCAGGTGAATCGGGAGCTTCACACGAAAAACTCTGCAGTAAAAATAACCCAATTCTATATTGTGATTATTCGCAGATAATAAGTGGTCTGCAATTACTGAGACTAAAAAAAATGTATAAAGATTGATCACAGTTAATTTTTCCCATATTTGACATTAATTAGTTAATTTTTTTTAATCGATTCCCGGCCCTAGTTAAACATTTCGTCGGGTAATATCTTGCTTATACCATGGTCACTTACAAAATAAATAAATATTCAAAGGGTTTTTGGTGCTTCATTCTTTTCTATGATTGGGATTTAGAGCATTTTTCACAAAAAGCGACTAATTCATCCGTGGTCCGGTGCCATATTGTACAAATAATTTTTACCTGGTTAAACGTTGTGATTAATCGTGATTAATCCCAACACAAAAGTGCGATTAATCAGATTTCTTTTTGTAATTGATTGACAGCAGTTATTAAAAATAAATGTTTCATGTGTGATTTTATATTGTGATTATTCGCAGATAATAGGTGGTCTGCAATTACTGAGACTAAAAAAAATTAATTAACTGCAGTTAACTTTTTCCAGGTTTGCAATTAATTAGTTCATTTTTTTAATCGATTCCCGACTCTAATTATTTTAAAACATACCTTAAGTTCAAAGGAAACCACTATCACCCATAAAGTTAGGATTGGTCCAAAACAAATCCCAACAGCTGTGCAGACCTGATCCCTTCTTTGACTGTGATGTTTTCTCCGGAACAGTCCACATATTACATGGAGGGAGACACCGGCCACACAGTGTTCCAGACACAGTTTGGGAGAATCGCCGTCAACATCTGCTACGGACGCCATCATCCACTCAACTGGTTCATGTTCAGCATGAACGGAGCCGAGATCATCTTCAATCCCTCTGCTACAGTCGGAGGACTCAGGTGACCCAAGCACAGACCTCACGATACTTTACTACTTTGCCAAAAGAGACAAAGTAATGGAGGAGTTTATTTGTCAGATAAATTCTGCTGAGAGAGAATGGGTTTGCATTTAGTTTTAGAAACTCACATCCAAGTTTAGCTCATCAAAAATGATGCAGAGAGAAATCCTTTCCTCTTGAAATGCAGAAACTCTGTTGTTCTCTCCACAGCGAGCCCATGTGGTCGATAGAAGCCAGAAACGCTGCCATAGCCAACCACTGTTTCACATGTGCAATCAACCGTGTTGGAACAGTAGGTCACCTATTCTTATACTTCTCTGTCATGAAGAAAAACTTCAAACTAAAAATGAATCTGTACTTTCTGCAGGAAACCTTCAAAAATGAATTCACATCAGGGGATGGAAGGAAAGGTAACATATGGTTATGTCTTGTGAGACACATTTTCAGCCGAGGGAAGCCGAAGACAAATATAATCTAGATTCTTTCAGCAAACCCTGATGCATACAGTGAGGCTAACAAGTATTTGAAAACTGTGATTACACTGGGAGTTCTCCAACTTAGAAATCATGGAGCGTTCTGAAATGTTCATCTTAGATGCATGACCACTGTGAGAGAGGAAAAAAGTCAGGAAATTACATTGTATGATTTTTAAAATAATTTATTTGTATGCTGTAAATGAGTATTTAAACATGTATCATGTAGAATTCTGATCCTCAAAGACCTGTTAATCCACTTTTAAATAGTCAAACGTTTGATAGTTTGAGGTGGTTAGCTGCTTAAAGACACCTGTCCACCACATACAATCAGTAAGACTCCAACTAATAACATAACCAAGACCAAAGAGCTGTCTGAAGACACCAGAGACGAAGTTGTAGACCTCCACAAGGCTGGAAAGGACTGTGGGTCCATTGTCAATCAGCTTGGTGAAGAAGATCCACTGTTGGAGCAGTTCTCAGAAAACGGAAGAACTGGGGCTCAGACTGAGGCTCCGTTAAACTTCTCACCTGGTGGGATCTCAATGACTCAGAACTACTCGGGAGGAGGATGACCGCGGCCATGTATTGAGAGATTTTGGTGAACCACTACCTCATGGACACAGCCAGGAGAACCAGGAAGTGGCTCCTTAACAAGCATATCAAGGTTCTGGAGTGGTCTAGCCAGTGTCTAGACCTAAACTCAATAGAAAAGCTCAAACTCTGTTTCTCAGCAAAGAGCACAGAAACCTGACTGATCTAGAGAAGATCTGTGAGGAGGAGTGGACCAAAATCCCTCCTGCCATGCAGTGTGTGCAAACCTGGTGAAAAACTACAGGAACCGTTTGATCTGTAGAATCACAAACAAAGGTCGCTGTATCAAATATTAGCATTTATTTTATCAGGTGTTCAAATACTTATTTGTATACATACAAATATTTATTAAAATGTTATATCTCACAGTGGACATGAACCTCAGATGAAAATGTCAGACCCTTCTATGATTTAGATGGAGAACTACCAAAATCACACAAAAATACGTTTTGCCTCACTGTATTGGTCATATTTCTTTGTCTTTTGAGCTCATTAGAGCCAAAAACTCAGTATGTCAGAAAATGCATCATTTTTATGTGAGTTTGGTGGCAAATCACAATGAATATCTAAGAAGTATTCCAATTTTTTGAAATCCTGTTTTTGTGGGTTTTTGAGCTCAAACCCAAATTTATGCAAAAAAAATAAATAAATAAATAAAAAAATCAAACAGTGGGCCCTGAATCTATTTTCTGTGAATGTTTCGTTTTTTTAATGGAAATGTGTCAAATAACACATTTTTCCATGATATTAATTTAGGGGAAAGGTCTGTAGACTTTGGGTCTTGTCTGGTGTGGTAGGCCTCTATCGCTCTGGTGGTCGGGGCTTGATCCTGTGCTGCCGGTGTAGGTATACAACATGTGCTCGGCCTGCAAGATCAGCTCGGCGGCTTGGGACTTAATGACGTGTAAGATTCTGATTGGTCCGGACCATGAGAACACCATCACGGGACATAGGAAATGATACACATGCACCATTACGATGCATGGAGTCTTCCCGAGTAAAGAACTGAGAAGGTCCGAACAAGTACCCAAAAAATCACAAAAGGGGGCGCAATATTTGTAATCAATCGGAAAAACCTTCACAACAAAATAATCCGATTGAGGAGAATCATTACAGGATAGCAATTTTAATAGAGAGAAATCAGGCAGAAATCGTAAAGTTTCTGCTAAAGTGGGTGCTAGCGAGTAGCATGCTAGTTTGTCGTTGGTCGCCACTAAAAAAATAAATAAAAGTGACTATTCGCATGTAATTTTTTCAGTCCTTCCAGTCTTGAACTTCTTTTTGGTCGCACAGACTGGAGGAAATCCAGCTAGAATATGCAGCGTTCACTTTCTGCTCAGTGACATAAACACTGAGGAGAGCAGACGTTAGTGAAGGAGCTGTCAATGGAAAATTATAAATAATAGCCCGAGCAGATCTCAACACTAAGTCGTTTGACTATTTGGCGTTACTTTAGTGTGATGTCACCACTAGTCCCAAGCCCCCGAGCCGATCTTGCAGGCCGACCACATGTGGTACCTACACCTAGCTAATTGTTGGACTTCCCATGAGGCTCTGTCCTCCAGCGCTGCACCCTCTCCTCTCCCTTGTATGAGACATTCACTGAGCTCTGTCAGTTAAAATCTTGTTCTTGATGGATTTATGGATCTTGGGGGTTTCATCCTGACTACTAACTCCCACACTCACTAACTAGTCTTTGGCTTCCATCTCTGCTGCTTTCCCAACATTCAAACATTGGGTAAAATCATTTAAAATTGTGAAAAGCTCCACTTTAGTGAGACTTGAAAATGTTAGTCTCTCAGGATAAAGAATTTTTAAACTGGCTCACCTTTTTTTCTGATTTCCTAATTCATCAAGATGGTTCTCAACAGATGGTTCTCTTACGGGACACTTGAATGATGCGCTGTCCCATTACAGTGAGTCACAGAGCTCTCCTGGTTTCAGCTCACCATGAATTTGGACATTTCTATGGGTCCAGTTACGTAGCAGCTCCTGACGGAAGCCGCACTCCTGGGCTCTCCAGAACCCGAGATGGACTGCTGGTTGTGGAAATGGATCTGAATCTGAACAGACAAGTCAGTGACAAGTGGAGTTTTAAGGTAAACACTCCTTTTTTTAAAAGACACGAGTCTCTGATGAAAATGATGTTTTTAACATGTTCTTGGGGTATTTTTCTGATGATGGAGGACAAACATTGGGAAAATGAAGCTTTAAATGTTTGTGATTAATTCTTTATTCAAATCATTGTGAATCAGAAGCAGACGAAACATGTTTGAAAAGATGCTTATTTGTGATGTAGAGAATACGTTGGCTCCCTGCTCCACTCCATTCTGATCCATCCACTCCAATAGATCCATGAACCTCTTTGTTATCCCCGTCTGAGCATGAATCAAAACTGTACGGCTGGATAGCTCTGATATTTTTGTGCAGTAGCTAGTGAGAAAGTGTGTGAACAGATGGGTGACAGGAAGAGGGGCTGACTTAATCAGTGAATGGGCCCGTCCCCACCCAAGAGACAAATTTCCAATGAAATATAGAAACTATGTTCTAGAAAATGACAGTTTTTTTTTAACATCTTGTCTAAAAACAGCATTCTCATAATAATAAATCATCAAAAGATGATCGGTTTAATGATTGATTATTCTTTTCTCAAGATTATGAAAGCTGTTTTCAAACACGATTGCCGTCGGACATTTTTTTTTTTTAGTTTGACAATAACTAACTCATGACCTGACCCTGTTTGTGCAGATGACTGGACGCTACGCGGAGTACGCTGAGAAACTCACCAAGGCGGTTGGTCAGGACTTCAAACCCAAAATTATAAAGGAGTGAAACAGCTCGAGCTCATATCTGCTGTCCATTTGAATAAATGAACGCAAAAGTTCAAGATTTGATTCTTTTGTTTTTTAAATGTGGTAGCTGAAGCAAATCATCTGCCTCCATCTCATCCTATCAGCTGCATTCTCCTCACTCAGACCAACCTCCCTCATAGACCGTCTAAAAAACTGAGCGTTGAGGTCCCCCATTGGAACTGCATTACCTTTACATTAAAAATGATCAAAGAACACATCGCTCCCTAAGCCCTGACCCCCCCTCTGAGACCGACGATGAACATATACGAAAGAGCAGATTTAGTTTGATGCATGAGAGGCAGAACAATGTTTACAATCTGAACATTTTGTTAGAGCTTCTCCTTTTGAGAATCCATGTAACACTTCAAAGTAAATTAATATAAAGATATTCAAAACAGCAGATTATTAATGTATTTCTAAATAAATGTATCTCAATATGAAAACTCAAAATTAAATGAAGTTGAGTGGATCAAAAAAAAAAAAAAAAAAAAAAAAAAAAAAAACCAGAATCAAATTGATCCAGGCTTTGGTGAATTGAATTGATTGAAGCCCAGCTCTAGTGGAAGATTGTAGTGAGAGCAGCCATGTTGGTTTGACTGAGAAAGAGACAAGAAGATGCAGAGAATAGAGAAGCTGAGAGGAAGAGTCAAACAAAGAGTGATTTAGGAAAAACAGCCCATTCATAGTTTATTCCCTTAATTAAACAGAGTAACATACAGTAAGACTTCATTATTCACATAAGAGGAAACTAAAGATTCACCGTGTCTTCAAAATCTTTTGATTCCACAATAAAACAAATATACTTCTATGTTTATTTTAAAAAAGAAAGGTTTAAAATGTGCCGTTTGTTTCCAGCAGAAAGCAGAGCTAGAAGGAGTTGACGTTGTATAGACCTAGAAAAGCACGTTTTCTTTAAATAACACTATTGTGTTTTGTATGAAAACTGTAGTGCAAAAAACACAGACATTAGCATTTTTAAAAACCAAAAAAACAAAGTTGAGACGGAGAGGAAATGACCTCATGTCGACAGCTGGACCAGCCCAACACTATTTTCCTGCTCGTCACCACGGCGCCGGGACAAACACGGCGAGCATGAGCGTTGTGATTATTGCACTGGTGAAGCGCTGCTGTTTGGTGGATGTCACACTTTATATTACTGGTTACCTGAGACTCACAGAACACCTGTTGGCCGTTTTTTGTGGACTCTTCTTCATGGATGCTGCGGAGGCTCCACATCATCACACAATACTGCATGTTATCAACAGACACCCCAAATTATGTGCACATTGTTTCCTGTTAATTCCAGCTTCCACACATCAGATTAAAAGTCAACTCCCTGAATCAAAGTCTTTAAAATCCAGAAAGTAAAAACTAACTGGGAAGAGCTCCAGTTCTGACGTGCTCAGAGGTCCGGTCTATTTACAAATGAAGGATGAGATGTTGAGCCACTGGAGTGCAGACCTGCAGCACACGGAACAGACGGCAGCATCCTCCTCTTCGCCGCCCATCAACTCTCCTTGTAGATGAAGAGGATATCCTCGTCTGTGCCGTAGCTCTGCCGGGCCTCCTCGAAGTTACTGACGCTGGTGCAGCACACGCCTGAAAGAACACAGAAAACAGTACAGCAGCAGCTGATTCCAAACGATCACACCTACAGCGCTCAGGGAATTCAGATTCAAGAAAATGTGGAGTAAAATTTGTACTCACAATTTATGGTAACTAAGAATAAAAACAGTCTCTAAATAAGAAATGACCTTTGATTGTGGGAAAATGGCTATGAATCTTCTCAACCCTTTAACACCGGAGGGGTCACAAAATCTCTAACTTTTCAACCTCGTATCCCAGCTAAACTGCTAGTACCTTAGACCTTACCGAAGATAATATGTAACCTAATCGTGCAGCTCTTCCTAACCAGCATGAGGAATTATGATTAAATAGTATTAAGCTTCAAACAAATCAGACTTACGGTCAGAATAAGCAGGATTGTTGTAGAAGATGCTGCCAGCTGTCTTGTTGAACCCACATAAAACCACAAAGTGACCCTGGTACTCCGGCTTCCTGCAGAAACACTTCTGCCCCACGGGCAGGAAGCAGCAGTACTTGACAGGAGAGGAGCACAGCTCACAGGTCAGGATGACGGCGTTGACCAGCACTATGGCGACGTGGCCCTGCTCCAGGTGGGACTGGATCTGCTGAACCGTCACCGAACTGTGGGAGGACAGCACATGTTAGATACGCCCGACACTAGGACTGCCACGATTGTCTACTAATCGACTTAGCTAATATTTCAGTTGCATGCTAGCTGTTTTGGCTAACTTTGGCTTATTTTGGGTTTTTTAGGCTATTTTGGAGTTTAGCTAACATTTCAACTGTATGCTAGCTATTTTGGCTAACTCAGGTTGTGTCCGAATTCCCCTTAATCACTATATAGTGCATTCGCCGTTTTTAGTGCTGTCCGAATCTACCAATTCCAAAATCGAGTGCACTGGAAATTTCACAGAAGTCTTTGCGAAAAGTAGCTTACATCAATGGTCACTAGATTAGTGATTATAGATTATGCGGTCGAAAAATTCCGAACAAATAAACGTGTTTAAAAGTAATATTTGAATAAACGAACCACATTTACACCATCAGAACACAGTGGAGTCATAAATGAATGTTCTGAAATGTTCATTTTTATTCGTTTTTTCCATTTTTTCACTTCCAGGAATCAATGACATCATCTGGTTTTTAGAAAAACTAAAGAAAAGTAGTGAGCATAGTGTCTGAATTACCTTTAAAATCCAGGGCACTAAATAGTACCACACTATATAGTTTTTTAGTAGTAAGGGGTTGGGGAGGAAATTTGGATAAAGTCTCTGGCTTTTTTTGAGTTTAGCAAATATTTCAGCAACAGGCTAGCTGTTTCAATATTTTAGGCTAATTTGGCATCTAACTAATATTTTGGCTGATTTTCAGCTGCAGTGTTTTCAGCTATCAGCTTCAGTATTTTTAGCTATCAATTTCAGCATCTTCAGCTATCAGCACCACCATCTTCAGCAACAAAATTCAGCTTACAGCATTCACACTAGCATTATCGTATGTGATGCTATATATCTAGTTTTTAGATCAAGTTTAAAGCTATTGATGGTTAAGATGTGTGCTTTACATCCAGTTTATGCTTGACTCAATTAGTCGACTAATAAGAAAACATAATTGGTGTTTAGTCGACTTTTTAAATAATTGTTTGTGGCAGCTCTACTCAACACACTGATGAACAAACACATGGATAAATGAGATGAAACTCACCACTTCCTGACAATCACACCTTTGCTCTCCGCTTTCAGGAAGAGTTCGTTCACTCTGTCTTCCTCTGTGTCAAAATGTTTTTTGTAAAAGGACTGCAAGACAAAGTAAAAGCTAAGATCAGAAGCTCCATGAGTGTTTCCAAACAGCAGAAACTCTGTTAAGTACCTGGTTCTTAAAGCCTTTATCTACTCCGAGCGTCTGTGTGTAAAAACAGTGTTTGATTCCTAAATGGCTCATGAGGTAGGCCAGGTCAATGGTCCACACGCTCTCTGTCAGCTTCAGCTCCCAGCATGCTCTCTGAAACTCCTCATCACTCAGAGGGTGGAGGTACCTGCAGTCCAGATGGTCAAAAATCTTGTGTTAAAGTGGACTCGCTGCTGGTTTTTGGTCAAAAGTCGGGGTGAACTTACTTCAGGACCATTCTGGAGCAGGCTAAGCCGCAATCCCAGTGGTAGAGCTGCCGGATGACAGGAACACTCAGCAGGATGGCATCCTCTGAGGGAACCGCGTCACAAACATCGCTTTTAAAGCCGCTCTGAGTGTGGATACAAAGAGTTAAATGGATGTGTCACGTTTCTCACCTGTCATTCTGCTGCGTTCTGTTTTTAGCGGACGGCTTGCTAACTCAAAGCAAACTCGACAGTCCTGTTTCCCACCCTCCAGGCGGGGCTGCCTGTCCTCATCTATGCCAGTTGAGGAGGAAATCTCCCCGCTGCTCGGTAAAAACGGCGCATCGAGACGCAGCCCCGCCGAACATCCGATTATTAACAAGTAAAATACATGATAGGAATTAAAAAATATATTTAAAAAACAGACTTCGGTGTTATTGTCCTGCCAGCGCCTCTGTTGTCTTCTTCACTTTTCAGTTGTTTGCTAGTACTCCCCCCCTTCACTGCCCACGGAGAGGCTGCATGTTAGTTCGCTTGTTGTTCTACTGCCCCCTTGCGGCGTGGAGGACTGTCAGTCCAAATAACGAATCGTAGATTTTTGTCAAAATGTAGAACTTACAAATAATCATATAAGACATTTCAAGTAATGAGCCAGTTCTGAGAATTACAAAATAATTAATTAGAACCTGCCAGGAGGGGTAACAAAAAACAGAGAAAGGAAAAGAAAAATAATAACAAATAAATAGAATTTAGACGCCAAACAAGACAAGGCTTTGACTGTCCTAACAGCTTTTGTATTGGTACAGGAATCAATACTTTTTAAGTTTTTAGTATACAAAACAATTTATTCGAGAAAAACATTAAAACATAGCTTTTTGTTAGCATATTTAGATTTTTGTATGAAATATTTAGCCATAATTATCAATTAATTAAGCAAATTTGTTTTTCCAGAATTAATCTTTTCTTGCAAACATATCATAGATTAGATCCACTAGAAAACTATTACATATTTTAAAACGTTACTAGTCAACTAGTTCACATTTTAAACCTGAGCATGCTCTCAAACTAATAATTTAAATAGTGATTTTTTTTAAACTTACCTTAGCAATGATGATAAAAGGATCTTTGTTCTTTGTTTTATAATCGTTTTAAATCAACATAGCATATTCTTCTTGGGACACACAGAAAATGAAAGTGGCTTTAGGGCATGAAATCTTACTTTAAATTCAAAAGGTCTCATCTTGTAAAGACGTGATAAAAAATTAAAAGGGACTTTCATTTATGCCACTGGGTTGGAAAACTTTCTTTCTTTCTTATTATTTTGTTCTATATATATATATATATATATATATATAAAAATAAGTCAACATAAATATTGGAGAAAAAAAACTTTTGAAACATGTTTATATTTGAGTAGGCAGTACTTCATAAAAATGAGTTGTATATATCAAATTTACTGTTCTTTTACATATTCAGATATATTTATTTTAATGGAGTCTTCATATTTAAGTTTTAATAAAGTTATTTTTGGTTAGGACTAACAGGAATTTAAATAATACTAAACATCTACTTTTAGAGAACCTTAAGAATAATGTTTTTAATCTTTTTTTAATAATTAATTAATGAAATGGTGCTACATGAACAATAACCCTTGAAGACTTTTTATGGTGTTGATATACTTTACACTTGTAATTGTGCAGATCCTGTGTGATTGTGAACCACTGATATGAACACAGATGGACAAAAGAAGGTTTTTATCTCGGGTTCCAACAAAATCTAATCAATTCAGCCACCATTTACGGATATCGCGCAATTTCACTATTTTGGGACCAGACAGTGTTAGGAAGAAGTGACTGGTGCGAGAATCTGTCAATCAAACGCTTCAAACGCCTGAGGTGGGGCCAGAGGGCACCACATGCTCTTGTTGAGGCATCTGATTGGCCAGTTTATATCTTGAACAACTTGCGATAAAGAAAATATATCATGAAAAAAGAATGTTTATTCTGACAAACAGAATGACTGAATAATAGCTGTTTATTTCTCAGTAGAAGTCTACGGGATTTTGGCTTTCTGGGACCGGCGAGTACTTCCTGTTTGGAACGTAAGGGGGGAGGGGATGATTAGTCCAGGTGTCTGTATACTGTCAATGGTTTATACCTGTGAATGAGCACCAACACAGGTAATCCACTTATGACACTTGTCTTATCTCAAGACTTTGTATTTGCATCTCCCTGTCTTTGCTCTCTTTCAATCTCCTCCCTTCTGGTCCGGTCCGAGCGTCTAAAACTAAAATAAAGTTCAGCTTCAGTTACAAAAAGGGGCTGATATGAACACACTTGAAAGTAGGGCTGGGATAATAACATCCAATAATCAATTTGAATTGAGTTAAGATGAATAAATCAATAATCGATTACCGGTAATAAAAAATACAAATCAATTTAAAAGTCTGCTAGCTTGATGCTAACTTTTAATGGAATTTCCCATTGTTAGCTAATGCTAACACTGGGTTGACCTAAGCATGTATTGTTGACTAAATGATGATCTTACATTTGAATTTCGTGATTGGTTCAACCATTTAAGTCCCACGTCATTTCAGAAGTTCCACGTCATGATCTGCAGCTCCAGTAATGATAACAGTCCCGTTCCCCTCCCCACCCCTCTGATTGGATATTCACATTTCCGCTGTGGGTGGAGTCTTCCTCCAACTTCCTGTTTGGTTACCACTTCTACCTAGAGCACGTCAACTTTCTAGGCTAACGGATAATAATTTTTGGGACTTATTGACAGCAAAACAATGACTTAACTGAAGCAGCAGCACATAGACACACTAACACACAGAAAGTGCTTTATTAATGGGCTTAAATAGCATCTTTTAACATTATTGGAGCACAAAGAAGTATGTTGTGCTGCTTGAGTGACTTATTGGGTGCCGTAGGTGGTCCCCATTGCAACCTGGATGATAAGATACAACAAAAGGCAAAACAAAAGACATGTTAGGACTGATGAACAGTCGAGAAGAGCGACACATGACTTCAGAGCACTTACAGGTTCACTGTCAGGACTCTCAACCAGATATGTCACCTTCTGCTTGGTGTAGAGATCCCTCTTTTTCATGCATGTCAGCATAACCCAGTCTGCAACAATGGGCACCTGGTGACAGCATTAGCAACAGTGAGATTCTGAGTATCAAGGATTTTCTTTTTAATAATTGTTACATACCAGACTTAAAAAGGACAAAGCTGCCCCCAGGTTCACTATCGCTGGAACTATTCCAAACTTTCCTGCCTGCAGGGATCAAAAGCAGAATCAATGCAGACAGAGTAACTCGTTCTACAGCATGTGTCAAAGTCAAGGCCCGGGGGCCGGATCTGGCCCTCCAGGTAATTCTATTCGGCCCTCCTGATCATTTTATTTTATTGTTATTAATTTTTTCAGTTTTTGATGACTTATTTTAAGGCTATACTTATTTTTTCAGCTACATGCTAGCTGTTTTGGCAAACCTTTTTTTTTAAGACTAAGTTGGCATTTAGCTAATATTTTAACTGGCTGTCAGCTTCACAGTTTTCAGCTATCAGCTTCAGTGTTTTCAGCTATCAGCTTCAGTGTTTTCATCTATCAGCTCTAGGATCTTTAACGGTCAAATTCAGCTTACAGCATTCCCACTAGCATTATCATATGTAGTCCAATTATGTTAAAAAGTTATGATTTTAAAGTTTTAAAAATGTTGTTTTAGAGTGTTTAATAACACTGTTCGGCCCGTAACCTAAGGTGTGTTTTGGATTTTGGGCCCTGTGCGGTTGAGTTTGACCCCCCTGTCTGGGCTTTATGTCTAGAATGTTAGGAGCCAAACTGCCTGTTTGGGTGCAAAATGCAAACTTTTATTGGGCTTTTAAGTCAAATGTCTTCTTTGTCTTTAGGGAAAGACGATTAGGTAAACTTTTATTTCAAGGAAAACTGTAGACATGCTTTGTATTTAGTGATTTTTAAATTCTGCTTTTATTTTTGCCCTCTTTTGTGTACTTTTGTTTTTTGTTGTGCAGTTGAGCTTGACACCCTTGTTCTTCAGGATCTGTTCAGGCCTCACCGTGCCGAACACGATGACCTCGAAGCGGATTCCATACGCCTTGATTAGCGTTCTTTCCTCCGTCCCGTCTGCTCTTTTGTAGAACTTTGCATATCTAAAAAAAAAACATTCTGTGAGTCTGACGTCTCTGTCAGCGTTCTCTTTACTAAAACGCAGACTCACCTGAAGTTGTACCCTGGGGCCACGTCGTTACCCGGGTTTTTGTTGTCCAGCCGCCGGAAGCTGTATTTGGGAAGACACTTACCGGCCCACCAGTCGAGGTCGCAGCTCCAGTCAATGAGAATTCCCAGGATGCCACCCTTTCCGCAAACAGAGCAAGAACACATTAGCAAAAACTGTATTCACGGTTTTGCTTTGCGATTCCTTGGTTTACCTTCACTGCCATCTCTTGAAAGTCTTCTTCCGCCTCTGCCATGATGCGTTTGAGGCGGAATATGGGGCAGTCAGGGTCCGTCAAGCGGTTGAACTCACAGTGTGCCAGATACGAGGAGTTAATATGAGGCAGGATGTTTCTTCTAGAAGAGAAAGAGGACAATCGTATGATAGGAAACCCCAAAAAATGTTTATGTGCATAACACCAGCAGAGCCGACCCGTGGAAGTTGAACTTGGGGTACGTGATGCTGTTTTTGATCAGCACTGTGAAGTTCTCTGCTGCAGCCAGCACCGGCTTTCTGCGGGACAAGAAATCCTCCCGTTAGGTCTCATTGGGGACATTCTACCTGAACAAACTGAAGCACCACAGCAGGTGAGTCTCACTTTGGCAGTTTTGTGTCCACTTCCAGTGGACACCATGAGAAGACTTCGCACGTCTTGACAGTGGTGGAAAAGTTCTCACACAGTCCTGTCCGGATACCTGGGGGAGAAATCCTGTTTCATTATGCCCACCTAAAGATGATATTTGAGCCCATTTCAGCAAGAACCTGACCATTTCCGCGAGGATCATTATATCCTTCAACGCAGTCGCAGTCGTCTGCGCAGACAGTTGATGGTTTTGGAAGCTGGAGGAGGAAGGACCAAAAGTTAGCTTTGACACACACCAGGTTACAAAAATAACAGACAAACTAAACGACACAGCCTGGATTTGTTTTTACTGCTTTAATGAGGTTTGTGGCTAATACAAGACAGAGCACCATGTTTAATTTCCTCCCCATCAGTGATTTTTACTACATAAATGTATTTTTAAAAGCTGTTTTAGATGTTATAAAGCAAAAATCCGAGTCAGCTCTGTGATTAACCCCATCAAATTGATGCCCTGGAGTCAACATACTGCTATGAAAGAACTCCTTTGCTGTCAGTGCAGCACTGCAGTTACTAAAGACGTCCACTAGAGGGCAGACCACAGGCCTGGCTGCATGATTACACATGCTGGATAAAACATTTTATCATTAATCTGTTAACACTGACATTTTGGTTGGTTGTTACATTGGCAGTTCTTTTTTTTCTGTATATTTCAATCAGCTTTTCTTATTTCAACAAAATCATAGGGTTAAAACTATAAAACTAATCAAGAAAATAAAAAAGGCATAAAAGAATACTGCAGAATGTAAACATAAAAAGATAAAAAAAAGTATTTTAATAAAGGGGTATATACACTTGGAAATATCCCTTTTTAAAACAAGTTCAAAAAGATAAAATAAGATGTTTTTCTATTAGTGAAACATTGAGTCAGTTAATAAAAGCTCTGTAATGTGTTACATTTAATAATATTAGTTTTTATCCAATTACATTTCTAGGTTCAAAAACTAAAAAAACAAAGACCTGAAAGTTAAAAAAAAAGATTTGAAACTGATAAAAACTCTTTAAAATTGAAATTTTGAATTTTGAAACCTAAAAATCAGAACATTTGAAGCTGAAAATTATGAAGTTTGTCTTCTTAGAAAAGCAAAAAGTTTTGGACATTTAACAATTTTTTGGCCTTTTTGGCCAATCACCAATAATTTGTTTTATTTGGGTTTCAAATAATTTTGACCCCATAGATATTCAAGATTTAGAACAAGTAGTAACATCTTACTGAAAAGTTAGTAATAAGTTCGTTTTGACTAATATCAAGTGTAATAAGATATATAAGCTAGAATCAAAGAGATTGTGACTTTTTTTTTTTGTTGCTCTTTACAAATGGGTTAAATCAAACACATGGTCATACATGAACTCCAACCCTAAAGTAATGCTGGGCCTGTGGCTCACCTCGGGACAGTGGGACTGAGTTTGCTCTGGGGTCACAACCAAGTTGGTCAAGATGAAAAACGAGTTATCACCCTGTTAGAAAAGAAGCAAAGCAGTTGGTGACAATGTTTCTAATCCATTTCTTTTGAACTAGAAAGATGAAAAAAAGCATCACAAACAGAAGTAAAGTGAACGTCAGCTTTTGAAGTACAAAAAGGGCCAAACTCTTTTACTTTTTTAACTCAAACTCAAATGGAAGAAAATCACCAAACACAATGACGCGTGATCGAAAGTTCACAAAAAGAAAAGATAAATACAAAATACACACTGAGTTTCAGTGAATTATTGAGCCTTGCCATTTTCATTGCATTCAGTCATCCTGTATTGTAGCATCAAACTTCTTTTTAACAGCTGAGGGATTGTTGATATTACTTAAACACAACATATTTAACATATGGTAAATCTTCAATAGGAAGCCGTTGACATGGGTACAAAAAATATGAATTAGTTCCCACAAATTAGCATTTCGTTCCTCCGAAATAATAATTCTTGCATATGGAATAACGAATTCCCACAAAATAATAACTCGTACCCATGTAATAATGAAAGCATTCCCACATATTACTCTGTCCGCTTGTGGTTTTACACACATAACACAGACACTGGTATTAAAGGGTTAAATTAGGCATATTCATAGGCTGCCCCCCCCCCCTAGAAAATTTCTAGAAACACGCATTTTAAGATACATTTGTCTTCAAAATTGTATGTATATTAAACTTTAAGCCATGAAAAAAGACCACTCACTGTTCACAAACTTTTGCTCCGAATTTTTTGTCTGAATTCATCAACTGGCACATCCATCGATTGTTTATGAATCAAAGAACATAAAGACTGGAATACCTGAGGTGGGAGGACGTAGTCCGCCACGTCCCACATGCGTGGCTCCATGTCAGACGTGTTGGTGAAGGCAAAGCCCTTGACTTTGGTGGTGACGGTGCTGATGACAGAGTCCGTGTCCTGGTATCCCTTCTGCACCACGCACACATACCTGCCACAGGTTCATCCTTTAAGAAGGACCACATCAACCAACCCCATCAGTAATTCACACTCAGGACTTACCCCACCACATACAGGACTACCAGCAGCTGGGTGAACCTGAAGATGATTCCGACCCCAAAGTGGGGTATAACCAAAGTTTTGGGGGTTTCATAGTCGAAGACGTAGTGCAGAAAGCCCCGGCAGCAGCCTGTAGCTTTGCTCATGTCTGCAGCCTTTGCTGTGACGGACTGAGCGATGATGATGAACAGACAGAGTTAGTCAAATCGTTGTATTCAAATGACGCTCGGGATAGACACAATATTCCAATGTGGGGTTTTTTCTGTTGTAACAAGCCCCTGCGGTGCAGACTTGCTACCTTTGCTGTGGTGTCAGTTTACCCAGCTGATGAAACATCAGGGGTAGACGTGTTTTCTCCACATAATTACACCAGGAGAGTCCCAGCAGCTGCACGCTGTCCTTCAAACATCTGACCACACATTTCCATGCTACAGTCAGATAATGAGGAGACACATCAAAGGCTGGAACACCTTTGTCTTCTGCATTTACACTGACCTAAAGGACCTCAAGACTCGGACCAATCTTTAGGTTCCACGAAGTGAGGCCACTGCTGAACAACACTGGCTTGATGCTGCATTGGTTTTAAACTACAACCCACCTAACTTTTCGTTGCTAAAGTCCTAGAGAACATTGTATACAAACAATTGATCACCTTCTTACATGAGCATGAGATCCTGGAACCTTTACAGTTCAGAACAGAAACCGCACTTTTAAACATTTTATTGA
Source organism: Oryzias melastigma (assembly GCF_002922805.2). Lineage (NCBI taxonomy): Eukaryota > Metazoa > Chordata > Actinopteri > Beloniformes > Adrianichthyidae > Oryzias > Oryzias melastigma. The sequence continues at coordinate 30,515,657 of NC_050520.1, read as the reverse complement.
TGTTTTCATATCAACAGATGCAGGTGATCTGGTTGTTCTTTTATTATTACATCTACCGGCAGCTTTCGACAGTTGATCCTGAGATCACTCATGCCTTTGTGCTGTCCAGACTAGATTATTGCAGCTCTTTATCTGTTGGGTTATCCAAGGCTTCAATAGCCAGGATGCAACTGGTCCAAAATGCAGCAGCAAGATTTAAAAAAGTTTGACCATATAACCCCAATTTTAGCCTCTTTGAACTGGCTGCCAGCGCAGAGCTTGATTTTTATCAAAATTATTTTTTACTTTTAAGTCATTGGCAGTTCCTTATCTCTCCTGTCTGGTTTTAAAATACTCCCCCACTGAGCTACTGGTTCCCAGAACCAAACGTACGTTCTGAGGAGACCGTGCTTTTGCTGTGTTGGGCCCTAAACTCTGGAATCAGCCTAGCCTTTTTATTCTATTTTATGTTGGTTTTAATCTATTTTTAAAATTATTTTTATTTGGTTCTATCCTTTTTATGTTTTCCTATTGTGTTTCTTATCCTTGACTGGTGGTGGAAGGTCTTTATAAATGAAACAAACCACACAGATTATGAATTCATTTTATTTCCAATAGCGGACTGGATTCCATGAACACATGACACAGCATTTGGTCCAACTGGATCTCTGATATAAAGTCTATAAAAAAACAACAATTTTTACATCACACACCAACATCTGTGTTCAGTCTTCTTCTCAAATGAAGCTCCTATTGTCGTATCTGCACAGACGGGCTTCACGGCCCTTTGGACATTAAATGGAATATTGTTCTGGATTTGTTCTCCTAACACAAACAAAGACATGCTGGTTTATCCATTTAACTACTTTCTAACACTTATTTTAATGCTTCAGTGTTGAATGTTCAAGTATAAGATGAAGGCATTGATAGGAGAAAATGAAACTGACAGTCCACAGTAAAGGAGCTACAGAGCTGGAGACATCTCCATCTTTTCATTTAGTCCTAGAGGGTCTCAGACTCCAGGCCTCCAGGCAGGATTTGAGGGTGGATTCAGACTGGACACGTTTGGTCCGCTTACATCACACGCTGTATGCATTAAAGCTGGTATATATTTCCACTCGATTCGGAATCGCTCGCATCACATCCACAATCTTTTGGTCTCGTTCAGACTAATGTTGGCTGGATTTGATCGCGACTCTCCACTATAATTGCGATGAACTTCTGACTGGTGTTTATACTTTTTAAACAACGTGATGGTGTTCTGCGTTTTAACATGATCAGCATCTCGCTCAGACCCTTGTAGCATCTGTGAGCGTGCAGGTACATAAAAGAGAGGAGGAAGTGATGAGTTTGTCCGCTAAACAGAAGCACGGAAGATGAAAAAATTAAATTAAAAAAAGGAACAAACAGCATTCCCTATAGGGCTGCCACAATTAGTCGACTAATCGACTATTAAAATAGTCGACGACTAATTTAATAGTCGATTAGTCGTTATTTTATATTAGAGTCAGAGTGTAGTCAAGTTAAAAGTTACAATGGGATTATGATAGCTTTTTGGAGTATTTTGGCATTTACTACGATTTTTTTGTGGCTATTTTGAAGTTCAGCTAATATTTCAGCTGCATGCTAACTCTTTTAGCTAATTTATGCTTTTTTCAGTTTTTTTAGGCTAATTTGGTATTTAGCTAATATTTAGCAGGCTACTAGCTTCAGTGTTTTCAGCTATTAACTTCAGTGTTTTCACAAATTAGCACTAGCATCTTCAGCGGTCAAATTCAGCTTACAGCATTCACACTAGCATTATCGCAGGTAATGCTATATATACATACTTGTATACTTGTATAGCTCTTTCTACCCTCCTTCGAGGGCCCAAAGCACTTCACAGTCACAGACCCATTCACACACACATTCACACACTGGTGGTGGCTCCGCTGC